>NC_056743.1:12418137-12688137 GCF_019279795.1 Protopterus annectens
TTTATTTGGGATAGCACGCATCCTGGATATATTTATCCTTCTGCAAGGGAATAGTGAAGCTTTCCACTTTGGATGCAAGTAGTTTGAAGTTTGCTTTGGAAAGGTTTTTGACTATGGTTTTTTGACTGGGGGAGGTGGAGGGGTGAGGATGTCCAGGGTTATCAGTTTGTGGTCGGATCTGACCAAGGAGGGAGTGATAACGGGTGTGGTACAGTGGGCGCCCATATTTGTGATGATTAAATCCAATATGTTGTCCCCTCTAGTGGGGGAACATACTAGTTGCTCAAGGGCATTTGAATTTATAAATTCTATGAATCGCTGAGCATAGGAGTTGGAACATTGGTAGTTCGCCCAGTCTATACTAGGGTAGTTGAAATCACCCAAGATTATGGTGTTGGGTAGGACCTTTATATTTTCCAATGTCTCAAGGAATGCAGAGTGAGCATTTTGGGACATGGTGGGCAATCTATAACTGGCTACGACTTGAAATGTGGTTTTGCCTGCTGATAGTTGCACATGGATGATCTCTGGGGCATCATGCTGCGCTACTAACCTGGAGATATGGGTCTCCTTGATGAATATGGATACACCTCCGCCCTTTGTACTGTGATCCGGTAACTGAAGCCGGAAGGCATGATATGAATTGTAACCTGGCAGTGCTGGGGTGCTCTCTTGAGCCTTGAACCAGGTTTCCGTCACTGGACAAACACTGATTTTCTCCATGCTGAGGACAGCCTCGAGTGTGTGCATTTTTAGGTTGAGACTTCTGGTGTTGAGTAGCATTACCCTTAGTTTTTGGTTACCTGTGCTGGTTATGGTGGTTGGTTTGTCCTTTGAACCTTGCCTAAAAAAGGCACTATGGGGACGGCAAGAGCCTTGGCCAGTATTCGAAAACCTAGGTGTGACAGGTACAACCCATCTCTGGCAAAACAGCGAGGCTTGTCTATCACATGTCATCCCAGGCAGACAGACACTGGATCCCCTTAGAATGACACCAGAAGCTTAGCCAATTGTTGAAATTGATCATTTTGTCTTTGTATTGTGGTATAATTCTAGGTGAAGGTAGTATGCTACTCAAGGTCAGGGTCATACCAGCTTGGGCTACATGATCAGAGAGCTCCTCAATGTCTCTTTTCATGTAGTCCAGGGAGGTACATCTTAGATCATTCACACCAACATGTACAATGACAGCATCATACTTGTACTTGTTCTGGAGTGAACCAAGTGCTTGTATTAAGTGGTGGATCCGAGCACCCAACAGGCAGCTGACAGTAACCTTCTCCTTGTTCAGCCTGGTGAGTGGAACATCCATGTGCCTTACTATAGTCTCCTATTACTAGCGTGTTAGCTATGGTGTTTTGCCTTAAGGGCTGTTGTGAGGCACACTGCTGAGGTGAATTATGTATTTTCTGGCTTGTGTTTGGGGGTGCAGGTTGCTTGCTTGTCTGGTTTGGAGGGCACTGTTTCTTTTTCAGATTGGCACCTAGTGCCTCCGAATATGTTTTTGTGTATTTATGCGTATGTTTTGCCGGTGCTTGTTTTGTAAATTCATGTGTGACAGGTGGTGTGATGCAAGTGTGTCCCTTATCCTCTTGACTGTCTGTTACAGTCATGGGTTGAGAGCACTTAGCCTCCAGTCTGGCTGTGTATTTGCATCTCTCACAAATGTTTGTGTCTAGAGGTAAGAGGAGAGGGTTGTCTGTATGCATGAGGCAGTTGTGACACTGCCTTAGGATGCCCAATTCCACCAGATGAACTGGAGAGTACACCTGAAGCTGACCTCTGGACATGCTTTGAAGAGTAAATTGAACTTAAGTCCTGCGGATGATCAAGGGTCTTATGCTATATTATAATAGTGCTGTCTAGGAAATTTGGAGAATAATAGTGCTGCCTAGGAGATTAGGACAAGTGCTGATTTCTGTTTTGCAAGTGCTGCAATAAGAGCAGCTGATCTGAAGCACTTGAATTGAGGCTTGCCTAGTTCTAAGGGAAAATTTACAGCGCAGACTTTGTGGGGCCGGGAATACTATACCCCAACTAACCGACGCTGCTCTGTGCGCAAGACCGTGCAAAAAGAGAGTTGCAGGGTTTTTCCTCTAGATAAGTGAAAAAAGTGAGTACAAGAGCTGTTTTTCTCTAAGAAAGTGAGAAAAGTAAGTACAAAAACTGTTTTCTTCTAGGTAATGAGGAAGATAGAGTGCTACAGTAATTAGTAGCTTATTTAGTGCTTACAAGTTCTGAACAAGTGCTGAGCATGAACAAGCAAATTTAAGTGCTAAAACTAAGAATCTGTATCTGCACTAGATGAGTTACAGGACAGAAACAAGTGCAAATACAGGCTTTCAAATCAGAAAGTTGAGAGAGATGGAAGAGATTGCCCAAACGGCCAATAACTACAAATTCTGGGCCAGAACCACTCCTTATGTGGTAGACAGGTTACCTAGTGCTTACCACTCCCACTGATAAGCTAGAAGGCTTCCCTCCAACACAGAAAGGCTTGAGGGACTCAGAAGCTTACATACAGTCCTGGATACAGCAAATCTGTATCTAGAACACTAGTTACAGGAAAGGTAGGAAACAGGCTTACAGTTTTTTTTTTTTTTTACACAAAAGTAGCAAAAACAGTAGTAAAAAACATTTCTCATGCAGTGCAAGCTAGCACACTTGAGTATGCAGCAATATTAGACCAAACACAGTTTCAACAGAGATCTAAGCAAAAACTAACAGTACAAACTTTAAAACCAAAAAAATATTCTCAGCTCTGTACATTTGCTGATGAGTCTCTCAGAACAATGAGACAACAGTTTCAACACAGATCTAAGCAACAATTAAACTCAATAAGCAAAAAAAAAAAATATATATATATATATATATATATATATACTCAGCTCTGTATAATTGCAGATAATATGTAAGGCAGTCTCTCAGAACACAGGTACTAAAGGAAATAATGCCAAGGTTAGAGGAAGACGGGCCTTAATCAATAGCAAAGACATGAAGAGATGGCACAAAAATAAAGATGTATGATCATACAACAGGGATTTTATGGGAGCAGACAGCATTCCTGTGGAAGTTTGGAGGGTGAAAGGAAGAAAGTGATGCAGACCAGGAGGGTTTTGTTTCACAGTGTTTTAAAATGGGGGGGGGGGGGGTATCAGCATTCCGGAAGAAATCTGTGACGGGGTAACACCGGAAGACAGAGTTTAGACCATGCAGACTCAGTTTCACATATAGATCCATTTCAGTTTTAAAGCAAAAATCATAAACCTTCTTGCTTTATTAGGAGCCATACAGGTTTCTTCCTGTTGTTCATTTGTAAATTGCCTACCGAGTCTCCTTCCAATCCTTTCTAATCCGTTTTGATTTTATATGCCTACTAATTATCCCTTTGTTGACATCAGCTTCTGTTCTAGACTCAAGTAATAACTCTACCAGAGCTGGTCTTTCTCACAGCGCTCTGATGTCCTTTTCTATCTGCGTGTTCTCTGTTATGAATGCCTGGTAGGGACAGCAGTATCTAACTCTGCTGTCCTTTTCTATCTGCGTGTTCTCTGTTATGAATGTCTGGTAGGGACAGCAGTATCTAACTCTGATGTCCTTTTCTATTGGCGTGTACTCTGTTATGAATGCCTGGTAGGGACAGCAGTATCTAACTCTGATGTCCTTTTCTATCTGCGTGTTCTCTGTTATGAATGCCTGGTAGGGACAGCAGTATCTAACTCTGATGTCCTTTTCTATCTGCGTGTTCTCTGTTATGAATGCCTGGTAGGGACAGCAGTATCTAACTCTGATGTCCTTTTCTATGTGCATGTTCTCTGTTATGAATGCCTGGTAGGGACAGCAGTATCTAACTCTGCTCCTTTTCTATCTGCGTGTTCTCTGTTATGAATGCCTGGTAGGGACAGCAGTATCTAACTCTGATGTCCTTTTCTATTTGCGTGTTCTCTGTTATGAATGCCTGGTAGGGACAGCAGTATCTAACTCTGTTGTCCTTTTCTATCTGTGTGTTCTTTGTTATGAATGCCTGGTAGGGACAGCAGTATCTAACTCTGATGTCCTTTTCTATCTGCGTGTTCTCTGTTATGAATGCCTGGTAGGGACAGCAGTATCTAACTCTGATGTCCTTTTCTATGTGCGTGTTCTCTGTTATGAATGCCTGGTAGGGACAGCAGTATCTAACTCTGCTGTCCTTTTCTATCTGCGTGTTCTCTGTTATGAATGCCTGGTAGGGACAGCAGTATCTAACTCTGATGTCCTTTTCTATTTGCGTGTTCTCTGTTATGAATGCCTGGTAGGGACAGCAGTATCTAACTCTGCTGTCCTTTTCTATCTGCGTGTTCTCTGTTATGAATGCCTGGTAGGGACAGCAGTATCTAACTCTGATGTCCTTTTCTATCTGCGTGTTCTCTGTTATGAATGCCTGGTAGGGACAGCAGTATCTAACTCTGATGTCCTTTTCTATCTGCGTGTTCTCTGTTATGAATGCCTGGTAGGGACAGCAGTATCTAACTCTGATGCCCTTTTCTATTTGCGTGTTCTCTGTTATGAATGCCTGGTAGGGACAGCAGTATCTAACTCTGATGTCCTTTTCTATTTGCGTGTTCTCTGTTATGAATGCCTGGTAGGGACAGCAGTATCTAACTCTGATGTCCTTTTCTATTTGCGTGTTCTCTGTTATGAATGCCTGGTAGGGACAGCAGTATCTAACTCTGCTCCTTTTCTATCTGCGTGTTCTCTGTTATGAATGCCTGGTAGGGACAGCAGTATCTAACTCTGATGTCCTTTTCTATCTGCGTGTTCTCTGTTATGAATGCCTGGTAGGGACAGCAGTATCTAACTCTGCTGTCCTTTTCTATCTGCGTGTTCTCTGTTATGAATGCCTGGTAGGGACAGCAGTATCTAACTCTGATGTCCTTTTCTATTTGCGTGTTCTCTGTTATGAATGCCTGGTAGGGACAGCAGTATCTAACTCTGATGTCCTTTTCTATCTGCGTGTTCTCTGTTATGAATGCCTGGTAGGGACAGCAGTATCTAACTCTGATGTCCTTTTCTATCTGCGTGTTCTCTGTTATGAATGCCTGGTAGGGACAGCAGTATCTAACTCTGATGTCCTTTTCTATCTGCGTGTTCTCTGTTATGAATGCCTGGTAGGGACAGCAGTATCTAACTCTGATGTCCTTTTCTATCTGTGTGTTCTCTGTTATGAATGCCTGGTAGGGACAGCAGTATCTAACTCTGATGTCCTTTTCTATTTGCGTGTTCTCTGTTATGAATGCCTGGTAGGGACAGCAGTATCTAACTCTGATGTCCTTTTCTATTTGCGTGTTCTCTGTTATGAATGCCTGGTAGGGACAGCAGTATCTAACTCTGATGTCCTTTTCTATCTGCGTGTTCTCTGTTATGAATGCCTGGTAGGGACAGCAGTATCTAACTCTGCTGTCCTTTTCTATCTGCGTGTTCTCTGTTATGAATGCCTGGTAGGGACAGCAGTATCTAACTCTGATGTCCTTTTCTATCTGCGTGTTCTCTGTTATGAATGCCTGGTAGGGACAGCAGTATCTAACTCTGATGTCCTTTTCTATCTGCGTGTTCTCTGTTATGAATGCCTGGTAGGGACAGCAGTATCTAACTCTGATGTCCTTTTCTATCTGTGTGTTCTCTGTTATGAATGCCTGGTAGGGACAGCAGTATCTAACTCTGATGTCCTTTTCTATCTGCGTGTTCTCTGTTATGAATGCCTGGTAGGGACAGCAGTATCTAACTCTGCTGTCCTTTTCTATCTGCGTGTTCTCTGTTATGAATGCCTGGTAGGGACAGCAGTATCTAACTCTGATGTCCTTTTCTATCTGTGTGTTCTCTGTTATGAATGCCTGGTAGGGACAGCAGTATCTAACTCTGATGTCCTTTTCTATCTGTGTGTTCTCTGTTATGAATGCCTGGTAGGGACAGCAGTATCTAACTCTGATGTCCTTTTCTATCTGCGTGTTCTCTGTTATGAATGCCTGGTAGGGACAGCAGTATCTAACTCTGATGTCCTTTTCTATCTGCGTGTTCTCTGTTATGAATGCCTGGTAGGGACAGCAGTATCTAACTCTGCTGTCCTTTTCTATCTGCGTGTTCTCTGTTATGAATGCCTGGTAGGGACAGCAGTATCTAACTCTGATGTCCTTTTCTATTTGCGTGTTCTCTGTTATGAATGCCTGGTAGGGACAGCAGTATCTAACTCTGCTGTCCTTTTCTATTTGTGTGTTCTCTGTTATGAATGCCTGGTAGGGACAGCAGTATCTAACTCTGATGTCCTTTTCTATCTGCGTGTTCTCTGTTATGAATGCCTGGTAGGGACAGCAGTATCTAACTCTGATGTCCTTTTCTATTTGCATGTTCTCTGTTATGAATGCCTGGTAGGGACAGCAGTATCTAACTCTGATGTCCTTTTCTATGTGCATTTTCTCTGTTATGAATGCCTGGTAGGGACAGCAGTATCTAACTCTAATGTCCTTTTCTATTTGCGTGTTCTCTGTTATGAATGCCTGGTAGGGACAGCAGTATCTAACTCTGATGTCCTTTTCTATTGGCGTGTACTCTGTTATGAATGCCTGGTAGGCACAGCAGTATCTAACATGTAGTCCAAACCTCTAGGTCTCATTCCACTTTTTTACTTTTCCTTTTCTAGTTTTCTGCTCCCAGTAACTTGGTTCCTTTGCTAATTATCTCTAGTAAATTTCAGCCTCCTCTTGCCTTTTTTCTGTACTCATACATTCAGTCCTCCCTACTGGCAAAATCTTGTTTCTTTATTCCTAAGTTGGCTTAGTTTTTAGAATACTTTCTGCTACTTCAGGACTATTTTATTTGTTATGGTTGTTATTCTCTTAAGGACTGCATTCAAAATCCTACTCATTTCTCAAACAACCCCCCACCCCTTCATCATTATCCCTTTCCACTTTGACTTTTAACCTTCCACTTTGTGTTATATAAAAGTGCTTTCATTGATTAATTCTAAAGTGTCCCTTCCAATCAGGTAATCCTAAACCATCTTGGTCGGGGGGCAGAATCAAGTTATCTCAGTTAACTGTTTCGATATTCTCCTGCTAAATAAATTCCTCCAGTTCTTTACTAATTCATAATCCTCATCTTCTCAGGTAGGTAAAGGTATATCTGACCGGTATATAAAACTAAAAGCACTACAAGCTTGCTGCTGCTTGAATTTCCATTTTCTCAGTTTTGTGTTATACTTTGTTTATCCTTTTCCCACATATCCTTAGCTGCCGTAGCAGATTCCCTTTTAATCTAAACCCCTAAATACTTCATGTTATCATGTCCCCTTAAAGTATTTGCAAAGGTATTTTTATATCTCGAGCAGACTTCAGAGAATTTTTCTTCCAGGCGGCTACAAATGCTGCTGGTGTGATGGGAAAGGAAATGCAATCGGGAACATGTTTTCTGGGAGTGTAACATTTTCTACAGAGTTCTCTATCAGAAGAATAAGTAGACTGGATGGATGCAACTAAGGAAGATATTCTTTTGAGCTAGGACATACGGTTACAACTGTTTAGACAAAGTAAGGCTTGACTATGATAAATGCTGGTTCCCAAAAGGGAATTTACTAGAAAATGGAAATATAAACCAGTTGTAACTGAAATACTGAATACTGTAAAGCAGATAAAAGAATGGCAGATAGGATCTTTAGAAATGACAAAGAGCAAATTCCATATGGAATTTTGTGGGAACAATACATACAGAGTAATGTTCAGCAGAGGAGTACGGCTTTAAGGGAAGGCAGGAATTCAGCAATTTATGTATTGATGTGTAATGATAACTGTTAAAAATACGTATACTGTAGGAAATAACAAAAACTGCCACCATGTTTTTTTTTATTAATGTACATGTATTCATGCCATTGTTTAAGTTGTGATTTAATAAAGATGTTAAAAAAAGAAAAATAAACAACTGAAGAATAAAATGGATTAGGAAGCAGTTACTAAAAATGGAATTTAGGCAATAGGCTAATATACATTTCAACTGAGAAAATAAGGTGTGTAACAAAAATGGTGAATAATCCATACATGGTTATGGATACTGCAAAACCTTGGGAGGATAGCAGCTAAACATTTTGCAGAAGTATTACATGAATAATACGACATGGAGGTTAGTAAGGACAGGGGATTACATGAAGGAAAGTACAGCTGTGTGTAAATTACAGCTGTATAAGAACTTACTGTAACAGTAGATGTTTGAACAGATTGTTACATGAAAAAAAGTACAGGTGTGTGTAAATTACAGCTGTGTAAGAACTTACGGTAACAGTAGATATTTGAACAGATTGTTACATGAAAAAAAGTACAGGTGTGTGTAAATTACAGCTGTGTAAGAACTTACTGTAACAGTAGATGTTTGAACAGATTGTTACATGAAAAAAAGTACAGGTGTGTGTAAATTACAGCTGTGTAAGAACTTACTGTAACAGTAGATGTTTGAACAGATCGTTACATGAAAAAAAGTACAGGTGTGTGTAAATTACAGCTGTGTAAGAACTTACTGTAACAGTAGATGTTTGAACAGATCGTTACATGAAAAAAGTACAGGTGTGTGTAAATTACAGCTGTATAAGAACTTACTGTAACAGTAGATGTTTGAACAGATTGTTACATGAAAAAAGTACAGGTGTGTGTAAATTACAGCTGTGTAAGAACTTACTGTAACAGTAGATGTTTGAACAGATTGTTACATGAAAAAAAGTACAGGTGTGTGTAAATTACAGCTGTGTAAGAACTTACTGTAACAGTAGATGTTTGAACAGATTGTTACATGAAAAAAAGTACAGGTGTGTGTAAATTACAGCTGTATAAGAACTTACTGTAACAGTAGATGTTTGAATAGATCATTACATGAAGAAAAGCACAAGCTGTGGGCAAATTACAGCTGTGTAAGAACTTACTGTAACAGTAGATGTTTGAATAGATCATTACATGAAGAAAAGCACAAGCTGTGCGCAAATTACAGCTGTGTAAGAACATACTGTAACAGTAGATGTTTGAACAGATCACTGTTGGAGTATTTCTCACTTAAGGGACACAGCCTGACAAGGATATGTCATGGATATGTATGGATAAGAAGATGCCCAGGCAGTCTAATAAACCTTAGGCACCTTCGGCATGCACCACGATTCTGATCTGTAACCAGTACACAAGTCAACATGCTAGTATTTAAAAGACATAAAAGTGCAAAATTCCTCACAGCTTTTTTCAAACATACAATTTTATACTAGCAAGTTTTCTTGCCTCCTTTAGTAAAGGTGGCTAAAAAGTATCAAAACTCTATCATCCATACAGTGAGACTTGGTGTCCTGAAGTTTAGAAGAATGTGCGAGCCCTTCAGTTACAAGTGCAAATCAGAATCTGGTATATTAGAGACTGCAAAGTCTAGTGATGTGTGGTTATACGTTGATGCCAGTAAAGGACAGAGTGGATGATAAGTAAATGTATTTATACCTTTCCATGGCCCTACTAGCCTTGTTGTTCAGGAGAATACTGGAAGGGGATAAGACCTGAGATTCAATATCAGATTCTAAAGAGAAAACAGCTAGATCTGATGAAATGTATACAAATTTATGAGTTTTTGGCTTCTTTGATGCAGGGGGGCTGATGGACTGGAGCCAAAGAGGTTGACATAAAGGGTTTCTAATACTAGAGGGATAGCAGAATGCCTTGGTACCTCCATGTTTAGGAGGCCATAACACATTTTTGTGATTCTGACGTTTGCTTGCCATTTGATATGCTTCATCATCCTGCAGATAATATCACAAAAGGTAAACTTCTAATGGGAAATGGGAAGACAGCATCATCTGGCTTTGACACAAAGTCCACAGAGTAATAAATAAAACACAAAAGCAAACAAATAAATAAAACCAAAGACTGATATATAACCTAACATTAGCCACTTGCTCTGAAATAATCAGGACCCTCAGACTTTTGAGTCAGAAGAATTTTCTTCCTCACAGGACGACTCTTCTCTTTCATGAATAGAAGCAGAGGGTGGGATGCAAACTAAAAGAATGAACAGCTAAGAGATCTTTGAATGACCCTTAAGAAAAATTAAACCACTCCACCATTGGGTCTCTAAGGGAATGACATTGAATGTAGGAGGAGAAATGCACTTCTCTTTCTCTCTCTCTCCTTCTCTTTTTTATTGTGACTTTTTTTAGGAGTCTGCAGAAAAATAGTAAGAGATGGAGAAAAAGCTAAACATATCTTCAAGCTGCAACCTGGACTAAGAGATGTGTAATTCCTCCATTCACTCAGAGAATCAGTCTTGCTTCTCCCTTTCAGGACTGTATCTGTCATCTGGTCAGTCAGATATATTCGAACCTTGCATGATATCGGCCTCCTAACGGGTCCCCACACAAAGCACATGAATGACAGTCAAACAGTCCAGAGGCTGATCAACTGCCTCGACTGTCACATATAACTCTGACCAAGACTTGATCTATTCTCTTAACTTTTTTATCTTTTCTTAGGGTGAAGGAAGGATGTCCAAGAAAGATGAGTCAATAGCCGTCTTGGGATGAGGCCTTTTCTTTTCGAAATAAAGCTTTCATGAATTAAGCAGACTATGTATGGTCTTTGGTACAAAAGACTAACAAACTGCACATTTCCTATACTGAAGGTACGAAGGTACCTAAACGTTTTTAGAGTGGCTGGACATAGGCTATCCTTGGCAGGATATGTCCTATAACTGAGGAATACTGCAACAGAGAGCTACCAAAAAACATGATTACATGATTGAAGTTCTTAAAGCCATGGTCATTAGTTTTAACACACACAAAGCTCAGCAGCTGTAATGTCACACGTTTACTACTTCAGCAATATTACAAATGTTGTTCGGGAAGGTAAATGTACATTTTTTGCTGCATAGTTCTTGCAGCCCACTTATTTAACAATAACTACATTCTTCTGTGGGAATTTAATCTGAAAATGCAGAATATATCTGCAAAAAGTATTATTCCCTTTACTGCTAAAGTGCTTTGTGTGCGTAGATGGAATATTTTCTCCCTACACAGTACTCTGTACATTTTATTCCGCAGCACACAAGGTCATTGAGGTGAGGTGCAGGACTCTATGATCCTTGCAGGAGCCTGATGAGGATGATTGAGCCTCAGTGGTGCCCTTAGTACTTTGATCAGACTCATCATGAATATCACTTCTCAAATCTGGTGGCCAGTTTAAGACTGCTGGAATGTATTCTGACATAGTTTTGGCCAGTATGTAGCAAAGGTTAAAGGCCTTACTACCACAATTAAAAAGCAAGCGATGTTAGCAGCTGTCCGAAACACAGGAGTTCTATACATGAATGTGCACATACAACTGACACCTACAATAATGTACAACAGAGGGGCACTAGGGGGACTGAGTGTCACCAGAAATTCATGGCCAGCCACTGTCTGAAACACAGGAGTTCTACATATGGAGGCATGCATGTCACTGACCTCTGCAATGATGTATGACAGAGTGGCACTGGAGTGGTATCTGGGTATCACCAGAAATAATAGGGTCACCTGCAGTATTACACCCTTGGCACACATTCACCAGCTTGTACCTCCTACTGGCCCTTAACATGGGCACCAGAAGGAAGGGATTCCACACACAGTTATGCATGGCACATGGCCAACAGAGGAAAAGAAAAGTCCAGCTAGTACGGTAACACAGATGGGACCCTGAACCCAAAAATAACTTATATGTTTATTAGTCATTAAAATGGCAGTGTACTGAACTACTGGGCATGCTCGGTTTAGTGAAAGCAGTTGATGCCTTACACACTTTATGGTGGCAAAAATGTCTACCACTGATAAATACAGTCTGATGTGACTAATGATGCCCACGCTCTTTGTACCCACTTCAGATTCACTGCTAAGGCTAAATATAACACCCCCATCACAGGATGCCGAATGTTAAACCAGCTGCAATTCCAGAGAAGGATAGCAAGAGTTCCTAAGTCAGTCATATGTACCCATCACTGAACTACAAAAAGGAAATGTGACCCTAAGTCCTGACCCAGCACCATTCCAGGGACTTCACACTTCCATCCTCAAATTGCTAGAGACGCACTACAGGTGGTGAAACTCAGAATTGCAGGGGGTTTCTACTTCCATTCTCAACCTCCTGCAAAAAGTGGGAAGCATGCAGTGCATCTCGAGAGATTCATACTTCTATTCTCAACCCCCCCCCCCCATAATAGACTAAAGCAGGTGCGGAGCTCTCCATCTCAGGGGATTTGTATTTCTGCTGCCAAACCACTCAAGAAAGTTACACAGGTATTGAGCTCAGCACATTAGGAGATTTAGATTTCTATTATCAAACCCCCTGAATAAAGAAACACAGGTACAGAGTACTGCCAGTGCTTGTACACACAGGTACAGAGTACTGCCAGTGCTTGTACACACAAGTACAAAGTACTGACAGTGTGCTTGTACACACAAGTACAGAGTACTTCCAGTGGCTGCACAATGGTACAGAGTACTGCCAGCACTTGTACACACAGGTACAGAGTACTGCCAGTGCTTGTACACACAGGTACAGAGTACTGCCACTGCTTGTACACACAGGTACAGACTACTGCCAGTGCTTGTACACACAGTTACAGACTACTGCCACTGCTTGTACACACAGGTACAGAGTACTGCCAGTGCTTGTACACACAGTTACAGACTACTGCCACTGCTTGTACACACAGGTACAGAACACTGCCAGTGCTTGTACACACAGGTAGAGAGTACTGCCAGTGCTTGTACACACAGGTAAAGAGTATTGCCAGTGCTTGTACACACAGGTACAGAGTACTGCCAGTGTGCTTGTACACACAAGTACAGAGTATTTCCAGTGGCTGTACAATGGTACAGAGTACTGCCAGTGCTTGTACACACAGGTACAGAGTACGGCCAGCGCTTGTATACAGGTACAGAGTACTACCAGTGCTTGTACACACAGGTACAGAGTACTGCCACTGCTTGTACACACAGGTACAGAGTACTGCCACTGCTTGTACACACAGGTAAAGAGTACTGCCAGTGCCTGTACACACAGGTACAGAGTAGTGCCAGTGCCTGTACACACAGGTACAGACTACTGCCAGTGTCTGCACACACAGGTACAGAGTAGTGCCAGTGCCTGTACACACAGGTACAAACTACTGCCAGTGCCTGTACACACAGGTACTGACTACTGCCAGTGCCTGTACATAGAGGTACAGAGTACTGCCAGTGCCTGTACACACAGGTACAGACTATTGTCAGTGCTTGTACACACAGGTACTGACTACTGCCAATGCCTGTACATAGAGGTACAGAGTACTGCCAGTTTCTGTACACACAGGTACAGACTATTGTCGGTGCTTGTACACACAGGTACAGAGTACAGCCAGTGCCTGTACACAGGTATAGAGTAATGGCAGTGCTTGTACGAGTCCTGTGACCGCACTACTGCAATGCTGTTTTACAAGGGCTTTCTGAATATAAACCTGTCTGCCTCCAGCTGCTTCAGACTCTGCAGCCTGGTTACCTACTTGGTTATCTCGGTAACAGCATATCACTCTGGAGCTGCAGGCTGTCAATCCGTTAGTGTTTCATATTTAACATTCTAGTCAGAGTGTAACTATCCCCCTCCACCTGTGATATGGTCTAGCTTGATAAGGGCCTCCTTCATTCTTGCCCATGGGCTCCTAAGGACTGCTGACACATGCAGATTTGAATCCTTTGGCATTCATGACTTCACTTATTAAGGATTAAACTTCAGAACACGATCTACGTGGTAAGGAAATTCTGGCACACGTGCGTATCTGACCTACCAGACAGCTGACAAATTCTTCCTTTTTATTATTGTTGCTCTGCCAGTGGCTAGTGCTTTCTACTACTGTGCCACGTTTATTCCATACAGATTGTTCTAATTAATTAATACAAAAAGGGAAACCAAACAAACTCAAAAAGAACTGCTCAAGGCAGGAAACAGACTAGACATGATCAAGTCTCCATAAGTTCATTGTTGAAACTCAAAGCATTAGAAAGGTGAAAATTCAGTATTGTTTTGGTGAAGTTCACTTTTTATGTGAACATTACATTTATGCATTAAATTAATACTACTAAATCAATAAACATCATTTGTGCTTATCTGCCTCCAGGAAATAATATCCCCACATTAGAACAACTTCTTGAACAACTCTCAAATTACCTCCCCCAAGAAACACTACTTCTTGGAGACTTTAACATTGACTGGAAATCTTGTAACAATGCTAACCCTACTTCCCATTTAAACCTTTTTGGTTTCAAACAACTAATTGATAGTGCCACTAGAATAAATAAAACAAGCAAAAAAGAAACCACCTTAGACTGGGTTCTTACAAACTCCCCTCACAAAGCTACAAAACTGGCATCCTTCCTGATGACCTTAGCGATCACTCCCTCACATATGTCATTAGAGCTAAAACTCATCAAAACTTACCTACCTCACATAGAACACTATATTCAAAGAAACAATTTAATCCCCAAAGATTTCAAACAGAACTCTCACAATACAATTGGACCCCTCTAAAGCACCTCTCTCTCAACAAAGCCATAGAATATTTCAACTCAGCATTCCTTACAATCCTAAACCACCATGCCCCAAGTCGTACCATTAGAATAAAGACCAGAACAGCACCCTGGCTTACCTCTAATACTAAACAAAAGATCAGGCTTAAAAATAAATCTTGGAAGAAATGGCTCCTCTAGAAACCCAACAGACTATCAAACCTTTAGAGAGCTGAGAAACAAAACCAAAAATGCTATTATTTCAGACAAAAGAACTACTATGTAGAACTTCAGCAATCCACAAAAAAGAACCAAAAGGTTCTGGTCTACTATCAATCATCTACTTACCCCAGGTAAAATAGTAACACCTAACCCACAGAATCTAGACCCTGATAATCCCTCTTTAATAGCCAATAACTTCAATAGCTTCTTTACTACTTCCATACAAACACTAGCAAGCCATTTATCCCTGATGCTTCCCAACTGATCTTAAGTAACACCAACAACGTCATTCCTTCCCTTCAACTTCAACCCATACCCACCTCCTACATACAATCTCTCTTACAAAAACTTAAACCCACTACCCCCTCAGCAGATAAGCTTCCTGCTGAATTCCTTCAGGTAGCAGCAAAAGCTATAGCCTACCCTGTTTCGATCCTAATAAACAGATCCATAAAAGAAAGTGATTTTCCAGCAATCTGGAAGATATCACACATCATACCCTTACATAAAGGAGGCAAATCCACTGACCTCTCTAACTACCGCCCAATAGCACTATTATCTCCACTAGCTAAAATCATGGAAAAATGTATGCACAAACAACTACTTATCCATCTCCTTCAAAATAACCTACTAGCAAACACTCAACATGGATTTAGACCCTCACATAGTACGACCACTGCACTACTTTCCTTTACTAACACAATAAACTGTAACCGTAATAATAACAAACTAACTGCTTCTCTTTTCCTAGACCTGTCAAAAGCCTTCGACATGGTCAACCATAAACTTCTCCTACACATACTAAACTCACTTGCCTTGGATTTTTCCTCCTTAACGTGGTTCTCATCCTACCTTGAAAACCGACAACAAGCAGTACTCTGGAAAATTCTCTATCTGCTCTACTACCTATCTCCTTAGGAGTACCTCAAGGATCAATATTAGGCCCACTCTTATTCTCTATCTTTATTAATGATCTTCAATCATCTATCCATAACACTACCTGCATACAATATGCAGATGATTCTACCATCATCTGTACAGCTCCCACCCAATCTGAACTCCAGTCACTCACACAATCTACCTTTTCAACCGTTGAACAATGGTTCTCAAAAGATGTCTCCTTCTCAACTCCAAGAAAACAAAACTATTACTATTCTCACCTACCCACAAATCTCCTCAACTAAATTTTACTATTACTGCACCTGACAATTCTCTTATCTCCCAGACTCTACTACCAAACTGCTTGGTGTTACTATTGATAATAATCTTAACTATGATTGTCATATCAATAACACTATAAAAGCAGTAAATAAAAGATAGGTTCACTGTACAGAATAAAACCCTTCCTTACTCCAGAAGCACGGACCACCTTAGCTCAATCACATCTTATCTCCACCCTACTGTATGCTTCCTCTATTTACACCAATCTCTCTAAAGGTAACCTGAAAAACTAACTACATCCTATCATAATATAGCCCGTTTTGCCACAGCATCCCAGTACAGAACTCACCACTGTAATAACTTAAAACAATTACAATGGTTAGAACTACCTAACAAGCTTATCTATCAACAACTCTTAATTACACATAACATTCTTTATCAACCAACAAAACACCAGCTCTCAGTAACCTCCTTACTCCCTACAAAAACTTGAAACAGTTGCGATCTGCGAAAAGATACAAGTCACCACAACTAGAATTACAAATTCAGCAGGTAACTGTCTATTTTCAAACTCCATAGGAAAATATGGAATAACCTCCCCACACATTACCTCACTAGACTCCTTTCAACTTTTCAAAAAACAACTTCTATTACATCTTAACAACTTCTGGCTCTGCTCCTGTACCAATCCAGACTAAATGACTTCTTCGCTCTTCAGCCATACCTCCCTACGTAACAATCACTATCTTTCCCTGCTATTTCAAATGACTAAATTACTGTACTGTTCTAAAAAAAAAAAAAAAAAAAAAAAAATATGAATATATAGCTTAGGCTATTTGTTTTTTAGCTGGTTTTTTTTCGCTGTATTTTCTACTACACTAAAATGTATGCATTGTTGCTTAAATGTTTAACCTTGTTTTAATTGTGGAGCTTTTCTCCCCGGGCCTCCACTGAAAATGGAAATTATCCAGCTGGACTAGCCCGGTCAACAAATGTAAAATAAATAAAATAATAAATGCATATTTTTACTAACTGTCACATTTTTATACTTTTAATTTTTACATTTTATTATATTTCATTGTTTTTTAATGTGCTTAAGAGAAGGAAAGTGGATGCAAAATTTGGTTGGTTAAGGTGTGGGGGGGGGTGTGACCACTATTTGCGATGACATATTAATGGACTTTATATTTTAAACCTATGGCTTTGTGTTTTTATTGTCTGAGGAAGTTCATAACCATAAGAATGAAAGCACTTGTGTTTAACAATAAATTTGGTGTTTGTGTATTTGGTACATTTATTGCCTCAGAGTGTTCTGTGACTGGTCCGTTTCCTGCCGTGAGCTGTTATTTT
Source organism: Protopterus annectens (assembly GCF_019279795.1). Taxonomy (NCBI): domain Eukaryota; kingdom Metazoa; phylum Chordata; order Ceratodontiformes; family Protopteridae; genus Protopterus; species Protopterus annectens. The sequence goes on from NC_056743.1 coordinate 12,435,425, forward strand.
TGAGTTTTCTAATCTGACTTGGAACAAAGGCAATTTTCAGCAGTGGCACAGGGAGAAATGCTCCAGACACATGTCTTTGTAACATAGGAGGAAACCGGAGTACCCAGAGGAAACCCTCACGAATGCATGGAGGACATGTAGACTCCACACAGAAGGCTTCCCAGCCGAGGATCGAACCGGAGAACCTCTTGCTGTGAGGTGATAACGCTAACGCTGCATCACTAATTTCCTTTAATTTTCTCTATTTGTATTTTGGCTTATTATAGGTTCATAGGTGTGTACTAGGCTAATGGCCCTGGAGCCTATACAAGCCTAGCCCATAGAGTTACCCTGGCATCGTGCCACCTGACCTTAGTTCCCAGTGCCTCTGTCGAGTAGAGCCACTGGATTGATCCCATTGCAGCTTTCTTATTTGCTCTTTGTTTCTGTCTTTGATTTAACAGTGTTCTGTGCAGCTATATGTCATTAAACTTTCACTGGGTACTAAATACTCACTCCCCAGCAGGGCCTCGACTCTCTCACACTGCAATTCCCTCTGCACAGATACAAGTATGTTAATCAACGTTCACCAGATGCTACAATTACACTCACTCACCAACTTGGCCTGGACTGCCTCACACTGCGATTCCTTGTGCATAGACATAACTATGTTAATAAATGTGCACTGGATACTACTATCACACTCACTCATCAGCAGGGCCTGAACTGTTGCACATTGTGGCTACCTGTGCACAGACATAAGCATGTTAATAAATGTGCAGTGGATATGGCTATTACACTCACTCACCAACTGGGCCTGGACTGCCTCATACTATGGTTCCTTGTGCAGAGATATAAGTATGTTAGTAAACGTGCACTGAATACTTCTACTACACTCACTCAATCAACAGCTGGGCCTGGACTGTTGCATACTGGAGTTCCTTTTAAGCTCATCAATAATTGTGCACTGGATACTACCATTACACACAGAAGCAGTTCCTAGACTGTTGCACACTGCGGTTCCTTGTGCACAGATATTAGTATGCTAATAAATGTGCACTGAATAATACTCTTTCTCTTACTCACTAGCATGAACCTGAACAGTCTCATGCTGTGGTTCCTTGTGCACAGATATATGTGTATAAGTGTGCACTGGATACTACCTTTACTCTTGCTCACCAGCATGGCCAGAAGTGTCTCACATCAAGATTCCTGGCCACTGCTGATACAAATGCAGCTTTCCTTGTTAGGGAAATTTTACTAACACTGCAGGTGCTGTGACATATAGAGATAAAGTCCTCACTGTAACCCAGGAAACATGGGTCCAGTTAGAAGTCTTGGATTTTGGACAAGCTAGCTAGACAGAGATGGGAATGATTGGCCAAGGGCAACATGGCCATTACTGGAGTGAAAGTAGTAGCAAAAGTTTCTATGCAGTTCAAGTGCACTAGGTGGGCAGCCAAGGGCCAAGCTTGGGGATGTATAGCCTGATAAGAAATGTGCTTTTGCCTGGCATTATATGATGCCTGAAAAATCAGTATAGAGAGACAAGCCAAATTAAAAAAAAAAACTCCTGCTCTATACGCCTGTTAATAATGTGAAAGCTACTACAAAAAATCCACATTGGCACTGCTTTATGAACAAATAAATACATTATTTATTCTACAGTGTAAAGCTTCTTCTTCAGCATGAATGCCAAAGGCACTACACGATATCTCCCTGTAGTCAGAGTAGACAGGATGATGCAAGAAGGTCCAAAACTAGAAAATAAAACTTTAAGATGAATGACGTATAAGTGCATCTTAAGGCAGGATGCACTAGTCCCGTGTGGTCACATGACTTTAAAGACCAAAGAAAGAAGAGAGTTGACAACGAACATGAAAACAGCGGTCAGAAGAGCACGGAAATAATGCTCTTCGGTGTCCAAGTATCGACATCTAGACGCTACTGGACAGGGTCATGTGGAGATCAGGGGTCAAAAGCATAGAGTATATCTGTCGTTAATGCTAACACCATCAGCAAGCCCAGAAAGTAACTGTTGTTACAAAACAAGAGAACGAACTACAGTGAAGCATGCTGTCAGGCATGGTCTGACAAATAAAGCTGCAGGGACTCAACCAGCTAAACTATGCTACATTCCCAATCCCTGAACCGTTATAGTTTGCAACAGCATGGGCGTATATTTCCATCTAATTACATAATAAAACAGTAGAAAAAAATAAATACCTCTGTCATTTGATCCAAACAATCAAAAGCATATTCTCTTGCATCCATTGGCTTCACTCCAGTCTCTGCAGCATATTCTTTTGGGGTCTGAAGAAAGAAAAGCATTTTCTTATTAAAGCCTTGTTTTCTGCTCAAATTCTGTACAAACTTCATTTTCTTAAGAGATAACACACACTGTATTCCAAACAAGTGATGTACAGTTTACTTGTGGAACACTGCAAGCTCATACTTTATTAACTCAGACATAATTTAACTCAGTATGTGTGAAACAAAGAAAACTTCAATATTACAATCATAACTTCACTGCCTAAGTGATCTAGAGCTGTGTACCCACTAGACAGCCCAGGAAAGTGTGTGGGGGGGCCAAGCTGTGTAGCTAACAGCTGTGTGAGCGTGTAAATTACAGTATTTCTCTGGTGGTATATGATAGTATGTGAAATGTAAAGTTTGTAGGCAGACTTTTAGGTTAGGAAGCAGGTATTAAACTGGAAAACCACAAGATATGGGACTGGTGTCAAGCCCCATGGTGTAGACGGATGAAACTCTGACTACATCCCACATGGCCTGTGTCTGAACAGTGGCACAGGGGTTGGACAGACTGGATGGGGAATGTGGGAGTAAGAGGGTCGTGATGCTGGTGTATCCATCCTACCATGAGGCACTGACCTGCTATGCAGGGGACATCTGTAGGCATATGCATGTGCTGCCCACAGCAACTGGTGTAGTGACACTCACACTGCAAGTGATGAGATGCTTATCAGGAAATGTCATGGACAGTAATGTGCCTCCTATCATTAGCAACAGCAAAGCTTGCAATCCTACCACAGAGTGTACAGATAGCAAGCTAATCCATGCACCTACTGTCTGGACCACCCCATACCACCTGACTCTCACATCTAATGAAGCGATGGGGCTGGTGAGCTTATATCTGGGAATGAATGGAGAGCTCTTGTCCTGTAAGTTAACACCACTAGCTCCAGTTCCTGATACCCTGTACACTTTCTCACGGTCAAGCCAGCAGTGATTAGTTATTACCACCAGAAGCTCCAATTCCTGACAGAAAAAAAAAAAGACTTAAAACAGTATTTAATGTGGGGGGCTGTGCCCCCCACACCCCCCCTACTTAAATATACCAACTCCGAGATCGCACCACAGTGGAGGAAATGGCAAACTCCCGAAACCAACCTAGCGATTTTTTTCCCTGTGAAAAAATTCACTGTTCTGGGCGTTTGGCATTTTCAGCGTTCACTGAAACAGGGCCGATGACTAAGCGTTCGCTGATTCAATATAGACCCTCTTGAACGGTCTTACCAAAAAGTGTGGAATCGTCATAGGGGGCATTAGTAACTGAGGCCTTGAAGGGCTCTGAGAATGCACAAAGCTGGAGCCAAGCATGATGCCTGATGGCAACGCTTTTTATGGCCATCCAAGAGGCACCTTCAGTACCATGGGACAGGTGCCTCATGGAAGTGTTGGATATAGAAGTTAGGGTGGCCATACGGAAGGAGAACGCCTTCTTCCCTTCCTCCGACATGGACCCCAGGGAAGACTCAGTGATCTCTTTGACCAGGTCCCGCTGTAGTCTGATGACGTGCCATGTAATTCAGCGCATGGAAGGCAAACGTGGCTGAAGAGTAAGCCCACTTCCCGAAATGCACCATAGCTCATGAGTCTAGGCCTGGCGGATGGAACGTAGAGCACTACTGAGAGATGTCTTTCTTGGTGGCTGCAGCAACCACCATGGCATTTACCAGGGATCTCTTAGACGAGTGTTACCTGTCCGATGGGGCACTAAGAATTTTGTCAGGGTGCTTAGGAATAGGGTCCACTGTGTCCAGCTCTTTCCATACCTGAGATGAAATCATGTCCATGAGTGGATCAGCAGGAGGGGACACCCAGACTGTAGATGGTCCAGTGCCAAATGCCTCCAGGAACAAGTTGGGTTTTTGGACCACCCCCACATAATGTCACAGGATTTTTATGGGGGTGACTGGGGGGAACCCTCCCCTTCCTCCAAGTTGGTGTCTTCTGTGAGAGACTCCAGAGGGGAGTCTTAAGTGCTTCCTTTTGCACATATGTTTTCAAGGGAGCTCCTTAGTAGGGTTCTCTGAGGAGGACCCAGAAAACTTGGGCAGCTCCCGGGGGGATCTCCCTGGGGCAGAGTAGCAACAGGCTGTTCCTGAGTGGGCAGGATGGCAGATTCTGGACCAGAGAGAGAGAGAGGGAGCCAGCATGGACTCCAAGAAAGATAACGTCAAGGGGCTCAAGGGAGCCGAGAGAACCCTCTCCACCACATCAAAAACAGAGGTGGAATGAACCCCAGAAGCTGAGGGGCGTAGCACCAGATCACTCACCCTCTGCATCAATGGAGGAGATGGATCCGAGCCTCCAGGCACTGAGACTCCGAGTGGAAGGGCCGTCTCCGAAAACCTCAAAGCTGACACAATCCCCTCGGATTCAGAATCGAGGCTATGGCTCCAAACAGGTTGGAACACAGCTGCTCAGGGCAATGGTTGGCATTCAGGTACCTGGCACTACTGGCACTGACCTTTCGACCCCAGGACAACTCGGACCCAAAGACTCCAAAGCCAGGAGTCGGATCGGAGAAGAAGCAATGGAAGAAAGGCAGATTGCATGCTCCCAGCCCCTGAAGGGGAGGGAGCAGGCAAGACTCCCATCTGGACCTGGGTCCAGATGAATCTCCACATCATCCTGTCCAGCTCAGCTTCAGAAAGAGTACGAGTGGACTGGATGGAGGAAGCCACTGATACAGCACTGGATTGGTACCTGGTAGAGGTCAATAAGGGGAATCGGGCCCGAGAGACCTCCAGCGAGAAGCGAAGCAGCCAGAGCCGAGGGGAACCTTGACTGGGATCTGGGTGGGATTTGGCTGGAGGCTCGGCCTAAGAAGCACAGTCAGGGGACTGCTTTCTAGGCCTATCCTGTTCTTTAGGGTGGTGTTTCTCTATGTTCCTGGCCTTTTTAGCAGGAGTCCCAGAGGCCGGGGCTGAAGAAGATGAAGTGGAGACCTCAGAAGATGGAGGGGGAAGGAGGCCTTTAAGATTAAGTTTGTCCCCTCTTGCCGATCAATGTGCAGGGGTTGAAGCCTGGACAGATCTAACAGGAGGTGCCTAGGTGAGAAACACCCACACATACAATACACAGAGTGTGGCCATCAGAAGGGGTAGCTTAAGGCATTTCCTAAGACCCAGCTTAGCGGTTTCAGCCATGGCAATAGGAAAGGTACTCCAAACACTCACGCACACACACACACACACACACACACACACACACACACACACACACACACACACACACACACACACACACACACACACACACACACACACACACACACACACACACACACACACACACTCACATTCACTCACAGATAGGGAAAGTGAGAGCAACGTTTTCTTCTTACTTTAAAGAAGCAATGCCTGAGCACAAAGGACATGGAAAAGTAGAGAAATGAGAAAACAGATAAAAGAAAGATGAAAGAGAGATGACAGAAGCCAAAAACCTTCACACACCAGTAAAGAAGCTTGGAGCTGATGGATCACGCTGCTAACTGTACAAGCGGCAAAAGAGATCTGAGGGGAGGAGGGAGACAGGGGTATTATGGGTAGGGGAGGACCTTGGAGCTTGGATCCGATGCTGGAAAATACGTCCAAGTTGGATCCGTACTAGATCCATATTCCCAAAGGTTGAAGATCAAATGAAAACAACAACTTCAGATCATAGCCTTTACTTGTACACCCCTGAAGTCTTCCACCAGCCTTCAGAACACAAACTCCCACACCACTTGGCTGACCCCCCCCCCCCCACCATTCAGTAACTTGATCAATTCCCATTCACTGTACCCTGGAGCTTAGAAGCTAGTCTGTTTCTGGCAGATTCAGATTCCGCATGACTAAGCCCCTCTTCCTCTGACCTGCCTCCTTTATTCTCTGCTGCAGCCTCTCATCCTTCTCGTTGATATGTCTGTGAAATGACATGTTACCACTGCAACAGAAAATAAGGGACTCAAATTCAAGGATGTAACTACTATGGTAATCAAGAAATGTCAGTCAAATACATCACAGATCAAATTACATATTTATGCATCATTCTTGCTAAAGATATTAAATTAATTACAAAACTAAATTATAACAGATGTTATGTAAATATTCAAACTTTATTAACAAAATGGAATACAATTATATTTACAACTGAGGAAAGGTTAACTATCATTAAAATGAAAATCCTTCCTAAAATTCTCTATATTATACAATCCATTTTAATACTTCCCAGTAAAGTTTTCATTAACAAGATCAATTCTCTGTTATTAAAGTTTTTTTGGTTTCCCAGGAAACCTAGAATAGCACTTAAACATCACCTTCATAGTTGGAACAAAGGGTGCATAGCCTTTCCTGATTTGAACCTTTATTCTAATGTAGCTATTATTAGGTCCATAGCACAACGTTTAGATACACCATATCAGGCCAAATGGAAAATATTCTGGGAATCCTCAGCTATGCTATTACTATCAAAACCACAGCCATACAAATTAGAAATAATAAATAACCCAATATTATGGATACTTAAAGATTACTTCATGTTACACAGCATACCCAAACATGCATTTAGCTACTTACACAACATACTAATACAGTTTAGAAACTTTATATTTAAACACACACTAAGTACAAGAAACTTTTTTTCAATTTTCCCGATAGTCTTTAACCAAGAATCCTTACAATCCTCAGATATAGATAAAATTACCTTGCTTAAACAAAAAGGTCTTTTGTATTGGTTTCAACTTATTACAGATGTTAGGGTGAAGGATGTAGATCAGATAATAAGTGAATATCAGACAACTCCCTATGGCTTAACATACAATCCCTCAGACTATTCTTACAAAATAAGATGAACCCGATCACTTCTACTAATAAACAAGTCACTAGTACACTGCTAGATTTCTTTAATTCAGTTATTCAACATAAACAAACTTATTCAGACAACATGGCATTTATATACAGACTTATCAAAGAAGAAACATATTGTTGTCCTGCTATTTTCTGGAACCATTTTTATACAGTTAATAACACACTTCCAAGGAATCTAGATAAAATAAATATATTAGAATCTGCAGGGAAAACAACACTTTCACTTAAATGGAAAATATATTCCTGGAGATTTTTATATAGATCCTTCTACACTCCTCAACTAATGAACAAAATTAATGGTAAACTAAATATTTGCAACAGATGTAAGTCTAACACAAACATTGACTGGAACCATATGTTTTATGACTGCCCTGCTTTAAGTGTATTTTGGGAAAACATTAAAGAACTCCTACAAGCAATATTCACAGGTAATTTTACTTTGACCAAATCATTAGTACTCTTCAATACACCCATACCAGAATGTGTAAAAAACGTTAAACATTCCTTACTTTGGGCAGTACTGGCAGTAGCCAGGAAAACTATAACAAGAAACTGGACATCTGAATTCCCTCCTTCCTATAATGATTTTAAGAAAATTCTAATGGAAGTTTGTCAATTGCCGATTGCAACTATGATATCTAGAACATCTACAAAAACTTATAACTATCATATATGGGTTAATCTACAAAATGTGTTGAAAAGAGATTGACAATGATATCATATAAATCAAATGTCAACCTCTCTACGTGTTATATATATGGAATAATCAAACACTAGGCAACTTAATGATATTCAATGGAAGTCTTTGTATATACGTTTAGTAATTTCACTTTATTTGTTAAACATTGTTATGTGAATGCTTATGTGAACACTTTTTGAATTGTAAATATCTTTATGTTAAAAGAACATGTAATTGTTTGTATTTATCTATTTAAAACCAATAAAATTGTTTAAAAAAAGAAATGTCAGTTTCATTTGCAGATGATATTCTGTAGTTAATAAATACAGAACAATAGACTATAGTGCTGCGGAACATTTTTAAACAGTTTGATGTCTTTTTGGGATATAGAAGTAATGAAGATAAAAAAATGGCCTATAACAATAAACTATGTACTCACATGTGAATTGGTTCAGCAATACCCATGTTTTAGGTTTATGGATTGAAAAGAATTCAGTTACTGCAGCTAAGGATATGTGGGACGAGATTAAACACAAGATAATATCGAGAAACTAGAAGCTCTAGATTATGTATATGGATAGTAACAAGCAATGAAAATGATTTAATCCCTTTCGTTTTACATATCAGACACACATTTGTATCAAGCATAATAAAAACTATGATTTATAATAAAGAGTTGAAGGAATTCATTGGGGGGGCAGGAGTTAGGGGGGATAAGCTGATCCTTCCCACAGAACAAGGTGGTATAGGATTACCTGATTTGAATGCATACTTTAGAACTACACATTTAAGGCTCATATACATAATCCAAAGTGGAAAGGGGTGATGAAATGGAGAAGTCCGAGAAGTAGAGAAAGTACAATTTTGGATGCAAGTCCTTATGGACAATAACAAACATACAGAATAAATATTCACAAAGTAGCAGAAAACATTCTAAGAACTAAGCCAAGATGGGAACGGAGAAAGGATATTTTACCAAAAAGGATGACTGCAAGTAGGGGTATAAAAATAGGCAAGAGGAGTCTGGAATTTACTGGACAAGTTGGAAAATGGACCAAGTTAGTGGCAGCAAATAAGACAGGGAAAGTAATAGAGTGGGATGAGACCAAGCCACAGGTTTAGACTATTGGTAAGAGACTGCCTTCCTCATCACGGACTGATATCAGAGTATAGGATTAAGGCACTGCTAAATAAAAGACCAGTTCTGGAAGAGTTTTTAGATAACTGTGTAACAGAAGCTGCTGTTAAAAAGGGGTAATTAGTAGGGCATATAAAATACTGCATGATAGGTATACAAATCAATCAGTGAAAGTTACAAAAGACTGGGATGAGACTGGAGAAGCAGTTTATAAAGGAGCAATGGCAAGACATCTGTACCGCTCCCAACTATGTGACAAAGGCCAGAAAGATTAGGATTTTTGCATGGAAATGTTTGCATAGGTTATTTTTGCCCCCAAGCAGACTTCAAGGAATTTTATCTTGGGTAGATAACAAATGCTGCTTTCTCAGAGGGAAGTGGAAAGATGTTTTTCGGAATGTAATGAGTTTGCAGATTTTAATGGTTCCCTATCGAGTACTCTGTCAGAAATTTTAGGAGAGCAAATGGCTGTAACTAGAGCTGGGACAAAGGCAGTGGGGCCTTAAATTTAATGCTATTGGCCACAAAAAAGATTATTACTAGAAAATGAAAAACAAAATCTAAACCGACTACAACTGAAGGACTGAATATTGTAAATGAAATAAAAGACGTGGGATCTTTAGAAAAGGGAAGGGGAAAACTGCACAGAAATAAATGGAATCTGTCGGAACAAAACATACATAATGTTTAGCTGAGGAGTGAGGTTTAAGGGAAGGCAGGAACTGAGCTATTTATGTAACAGGAGAATAATAACTGTTAGAAAAAAAGAAAAAATATGTACGTAGTGTACAATGCATGAAAATTAGAAATGCTGACACAGCTCATTGTCTTTCCTCTTAATGCATGTGTGCTTACGGCTGTCTTATGTGGTAATTTAATAATGGTGTTTAAAAAAACTATTGAGGACTTCTGGTGAGGTACCGACTGAGCAGACATGGTTTTTGCTCTCCACCTCCTGGCATATTTTAATACTTTTTTTAAGAGTTTTGTATTGGAAAATTTAGTTTGTTTCTTTATTGTAAGATATTAAGTAATTACTGATGAAAAAGGACAGAAAGAATCATAAGAAAATCAGAAAACAAGAAGGGCGACTTGCACTACTCCTGGATCTTAGATTTAGTCAGTGAAAACTATGGGGAACAAGTGAGAGATAACAGTGTCCCAATGGCTGAGAACTTAAAAGCTTAGTAAATTGCATAGTGAAGTTGTCAAAATGAACTCTTCACTTACTGAATACATTAAAAAATGGATGAGAGGTTGGACTGTAAGGAGAATGTGTGCTCTGTCCAATCTGATGACACAGAATCAAACCAAATGCAAAAGTAACAGGAATTCATATTACAGAATTGGAGCATGGTCAGAAAAAGAGAAGTCAGACGTTGATGAACCTCGAAGATCATGTAAAAAAGGGAAAACATGAGATATGTTAACCTTCTGGAAGGAGTAGAGGGCAGGGACTGTTTACCCTTTATGCTGAAGATGATTAGTACCTGAACTGATTTAAATCCACAAGAGGTTATTCTCAATAGTGCCCATCAAGTGTCACTGCCCTCCGGGCTTCACTGAGGTTTCCTAGACCGATAATTGTGAAATTTCAGAACTTTTCCCAAAAGAGAAGGTGTTGAGCCATCTCTGGAAAAAAGTTCTCCAAGTAAATGGTAAATGTGTTTGTGGAAGAAACTCAAAGTCAAAGTAAATTTTATTGCCATTCAGAAATCACACAAGTGCAAAAACTGAACGAAATTCCATGTCTCCGGTCTCAATGTGCAGACAACATATAGATTATTTTCACAGACATTTGCACATATAACACCTAGCTATTACATCACAGACATGCAGGTAAACAGACTAATACTGCACATAATTAGAAACACATTTTAACACTTTTCGAACTGAACACTTACTTGCATGAGACTTTAATATTGCACAGGTGCTTGGTTAAGACCTTTGATCATTGCACAGAAACAGGCATTTCAGTATTGCAGTGTGAACATTAGAGTATTGCACTATGGACCTTAAGAGTATCACACTATGGTTAATTTTACAATTTTGCAACATGTATTGCACTGAAAGAAGAGATATTTTACTGCACTGCTACTGCCCTAGATGGCCTATAAGTTACAGTCATGGTGAATATTGCACTAAGTAATTTGAGACAGTTTCTACTGACCAAGGTGGACATCATGGAGTGCAGTGGTTATTAGAGCTCAACAGCCAGATGACATTAGGACTAAAAAGACTACTCGCTTCGCACCAGATTTAAATAAATTTGTTCCACTGTTCACGGAATGCAATAAACCTAATTTCGGCTTTAAGTTACTTTACCCTGAAACTATCAGGATTTGAATCATTTATAGATGTTGGTGCCATGCATAATGCTCTTTCTCGCTATCAAGGACTTGGAGAGACAACTGGGTGGATCGAGAGAACACAAGTTCTGAGGGTCAGAATCATTGTACCAGACAGAGAGAGATGGCCCATAAACTCCTTTCTCATTTATAAACAAAAGCTGCTAGAGAAGCAAAGCACAATAAAACAGCACCCCATAAGAGTGGGGGATACTTCAGACAACATAACTCACTACCAAAACAAGAGTGAACCGGATAAATAAGCACCCTCAGGAAAGCATTCCAATGTCTAACTATTTGGCTTGCGCCTTTGGTTATTACTGGAGAGCAGATTAATGTGTCAGACTCATTCTTTTTTGGGGCATGATAACATCTGCCTTTCAAAGTTGAAAGGTTAAAAGACTGAACACTGTTATTAACGACTCAGTAAGATTCCTGGGTTTCAGCAGAGTTAAAGGGTACGGTTATGAATGATGCTTCAGTTCTACAAGTGATGGCTGCCATCCGAATGAACAGACTGGAACTACATTTACCTCTAATGGCTAGATACATTATGCATTTATTTATTTTTTTTTTAGCTATACCAGGAGACTAGAAGGTTATAAGGAGAGGGATCACCCAATATTATCTTATTGGTTATGGGCCCTGTGCTTTCAGGGTTACATCACAAGCTTAGCAATGGCTGTGTGTGTAAAATTCACAGTAGCAACGTGGCCTGACTTGTGGTATGGAGGGGCCACTGGTGCTGGATTACAGATATTAATTGCATGGACTTTTGTTAAGGCTTGACAGCAGAGGGTCAAACACAATTAGCTACCTGGGGAGGTCAGCATCTCACTTCTGGCAGTGAGTGGTTGAGTGGATGTCACAGTTTCTAATAAAATTTCACGACAGGAGACTGTAATGTTAAGTGTAATAAAACTATGGTACAGAAACTTAAGCTACAGGGGTACTAGGCTCAAATCCATGAAAAAAACAGAGGTTTTATTTGTTATGAAAGAGATTAAATAGAGACAAAGCACAGGGAAGGCTGCAGGGTAGTGGAAGGGCAATGCAAGTCTTGATTCACAAATTGGCAAAAGTTTAGAGCATTAACTCATTAATTTTTAATGTGGAAGATTGTTTTTTTTAAGGGCAAAAGACTTCTACATATTTTTTATTAGGGTTTGGGCTACTTATTTCTTGTTACTGAACTCTGGGCTGCCTCAGGGAAAGATGGATAAAAAGTATAATTTTGGGGGTATGTCTCTAAAATTGGAAAATGAAGGAAAGGACAGTCTGACAATGGAGACGGACACAATTTGAAGCTATATGACAGGGCAAGTGTATACATTAACACCTTAATGTGATGTAGGGATGTTAATCTTAAAATGGAACATTCATGGGCTCACAGGCAATGTTAAATTGAGAAGGGTCCTGCAATACATTACATATAACCAGATAAGACGGGTCCTGCAATACATTACATATAACCAGATAAGACGGGTCCTGCAATACATTACATATAACCAGATAAGATGGGTCCTGCAATACATTACATATAACCAGATAAGACAGGTCCTGCAATACATTACATATAACCAGATAAGACGGGTCCTGCAATACATTACATATAACCAGATAAGACGGGTCCTGCAATACATTACATATAACCAGATAAGACGGGTCCTGCAATACATTACATATAACCAGATAAGACGGGTCCTGCAATACATTACATATAACCAGATAAGACGGGTCCTGCAATACATTACATATAACCAGATAAGACGGGTCCTGCAATACATTACATATAACCAGATAAGACGGGTCCTGCAATACATTACATATAACCAGATAAGGCGGGTCCTGCAATACATTACATATAACCAGATAAGACGGGTCCTGCAATACATTACATATAACCAGATAAGACGGGTCCTGCAATACATTACATATAACCAGATAAGACGGGTCCTGCAATACATTACATATAACCAGATAAGACGGGTCCTGCAATACATTACATATAACCAGATAAGACGGGTCCTGCAATACATTACATATAACCAGATAAGACGGGTCCTGCAATACATTACATATAACCAGATAAGACGGGTCCTGCAATACATTACATATAACCAGATAAGACGGGTCCTGCAACGCATTACATATAACCAGATAAGACGGGTCCTGCAATACATTACATATAACCAGATAAGACGGGGCCTGCAATACATTACATATAACCAGATAAGACGGGGCCTGCAATACATTACATATAACCAGATAAGACGGGTCCTGCAATACATTACATATAACCAGATAAGACGGGTCCTGCAATACATTACATATAACCAGATAAGACGGGTCCTGCAATACATTACATATAACCAGATAAGACGGGTCCTGCAATACATTACATATAACCAGATAAGACGGGTCCTGCAATACATTACATATAACCAGATAAGACGGGTCCTGCAATACATTACATATAACCAGATAAGACGGGTCCTGCAATACATTACATATAACCAGATAAGACGGGTCCTGCAATACATTACATATAACCAGATAAGACGGGTCCTGCAACGCATTACATATAACCAGATAAGACGGGTCCTGCAATACATTACATATAACCAGATAAGACGGGTCCTGCAATACATTACATATAACCAGATAAGACGGGTCCTGCAATACATTACATATAACCAGATAAGACGGGTCCTGCAATACATTACATATAACCAGATAAGACGGGTCCTGCAATACATTACATATAACCAGATAAGACGGGTCCTGCAATACATTACATATAACCAGATACGCCGGGTCCTGCAATACATTACATATAACCAGATAAGACGGGTCCTGCAATACATTACATATAACCAGATAAGACGGGTCCTGCAATACATTACATATAACCAGATAAGACGGGTCCTGCAATACATTACATATAACCAGATAAGACGGGTCCTGCAATACATTACATATAACCAGATAAGACGGGTCCTGCAATACATTACATATAACCAGATAAGACGGGTCCTGTAATACATTACATATAACCAGATAAGACGGGTCCTGCAATACATTACATATAACCAGATAAGACGGGTCCTGCAATACATTACATATAACCAGATAAGACGGGTCCTGCAATACATTACATATAACCAGATACGTCGGGTCCTGCAATACATTACATATAACCAGATAAGACGGGTCCTGCAATACATTACATATAACCAGATAAGACGGGTCCTGCAATACATTACATATAACCAGATAAGACGGGTCCTGCAATACATCACATATAACCAGATAAGACGGGTCCTGCAATACATTACATATAACCAGATAAGACGGGTCCTGCAATGCATTACATATAACCAGATACTCATGGGACCATTACAAAAAACACATTTAAAGGAACAAGAGAATGAAGAGCTCAGAAAACGGGTTTAACCAGGTCTGCTATTCTAGTGCCTTTAGGCAAAGGAAAAGGAGGGGTCTGCATTAGTAATCGGTAAGAGCACTAATCTGATATCAGAAGATATCAAAGCTGATGAGGGACGATGCAAACTGGCAAGGGGGTACTGGGTAAGAGCACATATTACTCTTAAATATCTATTTCTCAGAATTTTTAGAGGGCCAATAAAGAGAATAATGTCAATCATGATAAAATTCACTCAAGGAATAGCACTTAATGTGTCAGGGGGGCCACACACACATTATATATATATATATATATATATATATATATATATATATATATATTTGTAAAATATATCCGGGGAAGCACAATTCTTCAAACACAGGCTTAGTTTCTACGGGCTAACTGATGTTTCAAATTTACTGGGAGGTGGCAGGAGTCACACTTATTTTTTGCCATGGTTTGTGAATTACTCTCATCTTGATAAATTTTACACAGCAGCAGAACATGTGCATCTAGTGTGCAGCAGAGGTATTCTGCCTAAGCTCTGGTCAGATCGCAGTCGTTTGCAGTAAGCAATATGGAGGACAGGAACAAAAGGCAGGGTCAACGCAGGAAGTTACAGACAAGCTGGTTAAAGAGGGAAGTTAATTGCAGTCTCATTAGTAAGCAATTCAAGGAAGTGAAAACTGGTGGAAATGGAAACTGATATAGTAGAAATGTGGGAAACCTTTAACACAATCATTAAAAAGGAAAATAGTCACATGGGAAGAAAGACACGCCCGAGACACTTCTGAAGGGAAGTGGATAGGCGAAATACAAAGCAGGGTTGCCAATCTATCAGACAAAGAATGACAGGGATGTCTTCAGAAAGACTAAGCTGCAGGAGATGACTGAGCATAAAATTCAAAACTACCACCCTACCAAAGCACTTCACTATGAAGACAATCTCCTCCTCTCCATCACTAAAGCCAAAAATGCACTGACAGTCTCTTTATACTCAAACTCTGCAGCTACTCCTCTGACACTCCCACATGCTCTCTGGCTTCTTGAAAACCAACAGGCATTCATACCACATCTAAGGAAACACCTGTCACTATCCTGGCTCTGTAGCTGTATATCTGCAGGATACATAGAACATCTCTGCCGTCTTCCTCCTCTTCTACTGCACCGCTGCTCTCCTCTACTCTGTTAACAACCATCACTCTCTCCGCACCTGCCACCCCCCCACTACCTCTGCTTCTCGGAATTCTTTTACTACTCATTTCATTTACATCTCATAATTACACTGGCCTTTTTACTTTCTACACTCTGTAAATAACTCCGTACTGCATATGTCTGTATAGAATGCAATTAGTATAAAAAGCCTCAATACTTAATGTACACTTATTAACCTTATTTATTATAACATAATACATTTTATTTTAATTATATCCTGTCTAACACTATTGATACTGATTCTGTTTCTACTAGAAGTACTGGAGCTCTTGTCCCTGGACCTCTGCTGAAAAGGGGCATTTGTGCCCAGCCGGACTTTCCACGCCAACAAATGTAAAATACACAAACACAAACAAAATATGATCAGGAAAGAGTGGCACTAAAAACACAAACAATGGCTAACATACCAAAGAAACAGAATTTTAGCAGGGAAATGTAGACAACAGATGATAAAGCGGTGGATTTCGAAGGTCAAATGCTCACTGACAGGAGATATTACTTGGATCCCAATGAAACTGAAAAGGTAATAAACTCAGACTTTAAAAATGAATACGCTAGATCAAACTATTTTATCTGCGAGGAGGATTTTGAGCAGTTTTTCAAGGGACTTGGGATAAAAAAAATTAGAGGAGGAATATAAACTGTTAGCCCAGATAAGTAATCACCAGATTCAGAGTCAGATGGGAAGACAGGCAATTGGAAAGACTCCTGGGGTGGATGGCACTTCTGTGGAACTATGGAAGACATTTAAAGGTGTGGCAACATAAGTTTGGCATTCCCTTTTTCAATGAAATCTTTAAAAAAATGGTAATTCCACTCTCATGGAAAAAGCATTAATAATAGTTATCTCAATGGAGGGGGAAGACCCCACAAACATGGCATCTCCCCATTTCAATACTGAACCATGACTATAAGGTGTTTATATCTATTCTAGCAGAAAGACTATCAGAAATTTTACCTAAAATAATACATTAAGATCACTGTGGTTTTATTGGGAAAAGGTAAAAATCTGGCATTCTTAGAATGCACACAAAACGGAAAGAGGTGAAAAACGCTTAATCAAGAGTTAGTCCTTTTTGGCCTTAGAACAGAAAAATGCATTCAATAGGGTTTCCTGGAACTACCTATGGCATGTGTAAAAGAAATTTGGCCTGAAAGCTAACTTTATAAATTTAATAAAGGAAATATAGTTGGGATTTAAGACTATGATGAAAATTAATACAAGTGTTTCTTCCCAGTATGAGTTTCAAGGGGCACACCGCAGGGTTTTCTCCTTCCCCCTCCTTTCTGACATACCTAGGAATCACTAGATCAGGCAATTAGGCAGTCCAATATCAAGGTGTGGATGTGCAATACAAGACAAGAAGTTAAATTGCCTAAATTGCTAATGAGATACGCTTGTTTATTAAGAATCTGTAGGAAGGGACCCCACGGTTACTTGATACCATGGATAAATTCCAAAGAATTTCCAGCTATAGAGTTAATGTGGATAAAACAAAAGCATTATGCTTAAACGTATGATTCCATTCCAGAACCGATTCAAACATCTCCATACCTATTGGGACATTACAGTCTGAAATACCCACAGGCCTAATTTAAGAGAAAAGCAACTGACTCGATTGAAGAAATATGAAAACAGGTTAAACACCAAATGCACAGATTGCCGAAGAAAAGGAAAATAATGAAATGTGGTTTGGATCAACGAATACAATCAATTAAGATGTTTATGGTGCCCTTGGAACTTTATTTGGCACAGGCTTTTATTTATGATCCAGGCAGGAAATTCTAGGATAACCTTGGGAAACAGATGACAAAATCTGTCTGAGGAGGAAAGAAACCCAGGGTGAAATGGCAAGAATTAATACTATCAGCAGACAATCGAGGGCTATGACTACCTAATTTGGAGGAAAATCAGAAAGCAGCCCAAATTAGGCTGACATGCTTATTTCAGACTCCAGCATAAGTGGCAAAATTAAAGCATTTAACACTGACATAACCATCTGGGTGTGCTAATGCACCTCTTGATTTGGCTCAAACTCCTCAATAATCGAGAGAACACGCATACTTGCCAGATTTATAAGGTGATTGAATATTTAAGAATAAGGTTGATCAGGAAAAATAAGTTATGTCTTACCATAACGTTCCATCTGTATTGTTGATCCTCATTCAGTTATTACGCATGGGTATCGGTTCTGAGCTTGGAACTGAGCCGGCCATTTTCCAAGCTCGTGTCAGCTTCAAACTCTCGAGCTAAACTCTTACCCACAATCCCCCTCTCCCTGTTACCTCAGATTGAGTTTGCAAGTTAAAGAAGGTAGAGGCTACCTCTGGTCAAATAACCTAAGAGAACCGGATGGTGAGATCCACTAGAAACCACAGGAGGGGGAAGGAGGGAGGGTCGTAATGACTGAACGAGGATCAACAATACAGATGGAACATTATGGTAAGACATAACTTCTTTACATGATATTGTTAATCCTCGTTCATTCCTTACGCATGGGACAGAGTCCCCAGCTACCTCTATTCCTGGGAGGCTCTCATGGAAGAACATTCCTGAGCACCACAGAACCGAAAGATGCTCTTCCCCTGGAGGTCAAATCCAATTTGTAATGAGTGAAGATATGAGGCTTAGCCCAAGTTGCAGCTGCACAGATGTCATGTAAAGAAGCTCTGGCATGGAAGGCAGCAGAAGTTGCCACCGACCTTGTTGAATGAGCTTTCATGGTAGTAGGCAACGAGATATTATGTTGTGTATAAATGAAGGTCACACAGTCCTTCAACCATCTAGCTAATGTGACCGTAGCAACAGCAGATCCTAATCTAGGTCCAGAAAAGGCCAAAAATAACTGGTCAGATTTACGAAAAGGTTTAGTCCTGTTTAAGTAAAAACGGATTTGCTTGTGGATATCTAGGGTATGTAGGCAATACTCTCCTCTGTTTGAATGATTGGGAAAGAAAACTGGCAATTCAATGGCTTGATTAATGGACATTCCAGAGATCACTTTAGGCAGAAATGAAGCATTAGTTCTCGGAGACACTCTATCTCTATGAAAAATCAAGTATGGACTCTGTATACATAAAACTTGAAGTTCAGAAATACGTCTGACAGAAGTAATAGCGACCAAAAACAAGGTTTTCCAAGACAAATACTTGAGGTCGCAAGAGGAGGCTGGTTCGAAAGGTGCCATTGTCAGGGCTTGTAGAACTAATGATAAATTCCACGGTTGAATAGGTTCTCTAAAAGGTGGCTTCAGATGATTCACACCTTTTATGAAGGTCTTACACAATTTATGGGACATAAGAGAGGAATCTTGGACACTCTCATTAAAATTAGAAATTGCAGCCAAATGAACTCTAATGGTAGAGGCCGATAGACTCAATTGAAACAGGTCGGCCAGATAGTCTAGTATTAATGACACTGGTGCTGAAAAGGGGTCTACTTGTTTATCTTTCAGCCAACAGGTAAATCTTTTCCACTTGCTCAGACAAAGTAATTCTAGTGGAAGATTTATAAGAAGCAATTCGAATATCATGTACTGGTAAAGAAAGATCATTCTGCCTGGCAATCAGGGGAATTGGAGTAGCCAAGCCGTTAGCTTCAGGCTGTTCAGGATGGGATGAATCAGGTTCTGTGTGTGTGAGATCAACTCTGGGGTGGGATGGAGAATCCATGGTCGATCTAGTAGGTGAGGCCAAAGGAAGGGGAACCAAATCAGCTGAGGCCAATATGGTGCTATGAGGATCACCTTGCTCTTCAACCACCGGGCTTTCTTCAGAAACTGGGGAATGAGGGGAAAGGGTGGAAATGCGTAAAGAAGACCCGAGGACCAATCATGGACTAGAGCATCCCTGGGTGACTGTCCCGGTGGGGGAATCAGGGTGAAGTAGTTGCTGCATTTGTAGTTGGTCGGGGATGCAAAGAGGTTGCAGCAAGGACGGCCCCAGCGGTGGAAGATCTCCGCCGCTATCAAGGGATTCAGGGACCACTTGTGAGGTTGAAGAATGCACCTAGCAGGGGATGCAATGCGTGCAATGCCAGATGCACTGCCTTCATCTCTAGAACGTTTATAAGCAGATGGGCCTCCAGTTGGGACCAAGTGCCTTAGACTGTCTGTCCCTGAGATAGCCCCCCCACCCCATCAGGGAGGCGTCTGTGGTCACTGTAGACTTCCGGTTGCTGGGGGAAGAAGGAGCGAGACCACTGTGAGAGATTGTGTGTCATCCACCAATTTAAATCCTGTTTGCACCTGTGGGTTACTCGAATCATGGCTGAAAGAGGATGCTAAAAAGGATACCATTGGGTGAGCAGCAGCCATTGTAGAAGCCTCATGTGAAACTTGGCCAGGGGAACAATGGTGATGAAGGCTGCCATGGAACCCAACAGCTGTAGAACCGAGTGAGCCATGGAGTTTTCCTTTGAAAGGATTGGAATTAGTTGTTGCTTTAGCCTTAGAATTCTGTGCTCTGGAATAGCAGCTCTGCAGTTTTTTGTGTCCAAGATAACCCCTATGAATTCTGTCAACTGAGATGGGGTGAGATTGGATTTCTGCCAGTTCATGGTTATGCCTAGTCTTTGAGCAGTGAGGAGAGAGTATGTCAGGGCTTTTTCCAGTAGATGTCTGGTGGGGGCGGAAATGAGCCAGTCGTCTAGGTATGGAAACACCTGGAATCCTTGAAGTCACAAGTGAGCTGTGACAACTGCCATGCACTTTGTGAACATTCTGGGGGCTGTAGAGAGTCCAAAGGGCAGTACTCTGAACTGGTAGTGACTGGCTCCCGCGCGGAAGCACAGAAATCTTCTTGATGGCCTATCCACTTTTATGTGGTAGTACGCATCTTGAAGATCTATAGAGCACATCCAATCATCTTTTTCCAAGAGCGGGAGGATAGACTGTATAGTGACCATACTGAATTTTTGTACTCTCACAAACGTGTTCAATACACTGAGATCCAAAATTGGTCTCTGGTCCCTGGTTTTCTTTGGCACCAAAAATAGTCTTGAGTAGAATCCGGATCCTATCTGGTCTGGAGGGACTATCTGGATGACTCTCTTTCTTAGCAGCTTTTCTATCTCTAGTGCTGCTTCTTCTCTTTGACTGGGTGGAACGTCGGGAAGATTTTTTGAAGGGACGGGACAAAGAATGAAGGGGATATGATAACCTCTGGTTATGATCCTTTGTACCCAAGAATCAGTGGTGATGGTTAGCCAGGCAGAAGGTTACAAGGAGAAACGTCCTCCAACCACCTCCAGAGGAAAGGGGTTGGGCCGCTCTTCAGGAGCGCTGGTAGGATTGACCAGAGAAAGAATCCCTGGAACCCTGGTTACACGGTCCCCCTCTGCCCCAAAAGGAGCGTCTTCCCTGTGAGTTTCCCCCCTCTGCCTCTGGGGGAGAACTCAGCCTGTGTGTCACAGAAAGGACCCTGAGATTTCTTGAACCATATCTTCCCACTCTTTTGGTTTCAGGAGAAAGCATGTTGAGGGGAAGAATAACGGACACCCATGGCAGAAATGGTCTTACCATCCTGTTCACATCTGGCCAGTGTGCTTTTAATTTTGGGCCCAAACAACGAGGAGGGCTCAATGTGGGCATTAAGAAAAGAAGACTTAAAGGGTTCCGCAAAGTTGCATAAGCGCATCCAGGCGTGTCATCTCAAGACCGCAGCTGAACCCACTGCTCTAGCTGCTCCTTCTGATTCGTGAGATATCAGTTGCATAGAGGAGTTAGATATAGATTTAATGGTGGCCAGCTGAGAGGCCAATTTGTCATGGACCTCATTAGACACGGCACCAGCCAAGGTTTCAGAGAGCTCAGAAACCAGATCCCTTTGAAGCCTGGTGAAATGTGCCAAATAATTCAGGGACCTGATATAGCAAAGGTCGCTGAAGCAAAGGTGCGCTGCCCTATCCTGTCCAGGGCCCGGGACTCTTCGTTAGGTGGATGGACAGTCTGGCTTTCTTTTTCTGCCAGATCCTTTTTTGTTGCGCCCGCCCCCACCAAAGCATCCACAGGAAGACCTTTGGACCAATGGGGATCCGAAGCAGGAGGGGCCAAAATCTTATCTGGCCTCCGGGGAATAGCTTCAATGGTATCAGGATCCTTCAAAGCACGCTGCACGATGAGCTGGACAAGTTCATCGGCAGATGGAGTAACCCAGGAGGTAGGGGGCCGGGTGCGAAAGGCCTGCAAGAACACAGATTCCTCAGAGGTCAGATTAGAGGACTGCCAGTCACCTCTCTGTTTCAGGATTTTGAGGATATTGGCAAAGGATACCTCAGCGGGTGACCGAGGGGATCCTTCCCTCTCATCGAAATCTATGTCTTTGGTATGTGCTTCCTCTTACACAAACTTTTCCGGTGGACTTCCTCAGCAGGAGAAGCTGGAGAAGACAGCGGAAAAGGGGATTTCCAAGGGAATATGTCCTGTGGCCCTTGCACCTGGAGTCCGCTAGATGCGACTTGTGGAACCAGTATACCAAAGGAGGGCAGAGGTAACGACAGTC
Organism: Protopterus annectens; assembly: GCF_019279795.1. NCBI lineage: Eukaryota > Metazoa > Chordata > Ceratodontiformes > Protopteridae > Protopterus > Protopterus annectens. The sequence goes on from NC_056743.1 coordinate 12,457,869, forward strand.
CGGTATCGCCAGCAGCAGCGCAAGCCTTCTCCATCAGTTGGCAGGCTGGTCCACCCGAAGAGGAGTGTATGTCTAGGGCAAGGGTCACCCCTTCCCTAAGTGGCTCAGCCTGCTGACCCAGAGTCCCTGGATGGCTGTGAACCAGCAAGCTATGCATGTCACAGCTGACATCCTGGGTCGTAGCAAAACTTTCCTGCCATGAAGGCAACTGCGGTTCCTTAGTGAGATCCATAAAGGGGACCACAGAAGGGGAAGACTGTGCTATATTATCCATGGACTTCAAAGGCAATGAAGGAGGAGAATAAGAAGGGGTCTTTGGAGATGGGTGATCACCTCCCAAGGAAGGATAGTTCCTGAGGGGTGGGATACCTCTGGCCAACAGTACCTGGTCCACAAGATGCAACACATCATGTTCGGAAAGGCTTCTAGTGGACCTCATGGAGACTGAGGGAGAAACAGGCCTGTCCACAGAAGAGGCAGGCTCGGTGCCCATCTCATCTGACTGCACCGAAGACAATGGTGCCGAGAAAGACTGGACTATGGTTGTCTGCACCGAAGAAGTCATCGGTGCCGAGGTAATTGTCTGCACCGATACAGGGATCGGTGCCAAAGTAGTTGTCTGTGCTGAAGCTGGAACTGACAAAACTGGAGTCAACAATAAAGGCCTCGGTTCCAAGGAAGATCTTGGAGCCAACGCAGTCAAGGTCTGCGCTGACTGAATGGTCGGTACCGATACAATGGTAATGTTCTGTACCGAGGAGCCCCTCGGTGCCGATATATAGAAGGCTGCAGGAGAGGACAGAGCTAAAATCACTAATGGAGCCGAAGGCCTCGGTGCCGAATGTCTAGGCACCGAAAGCACTGGGGCTGACTGAGAGAGCTCTGGAGCCAAAAATTTTGCCTTTTTAGGTTTTGGTTAGTGAGAGTCCCCAGCAGGAGACGAAGGCAAGGATTTAGCCTTAGTAGAAACATCCATTTTCTTATGGGCTTTAGGAGGGGTTGAGACCTCCGACCCAGAAATACCCTCTGAAAAGGGAGATTTTAGAAGTCCCTTCAGTGTCAGCTTGTTTTTCCTTTCCAACAAAGTTCTATTAGAAAAGTTCTCACAAATAGTACAGGGTGGTTAAACAGATAAATGGGAAGCTCCCAAACAATACACACACAAAGAGTGTGCATCAGAAGTAGGCAGTTTGTGTCCACAATCAGAACACCGCTTAAACCCTGGACTACCTTTTTTATCTGCCATGACAGCAAATTAATTAATAAAAAAGTGCCAACAATGGTATAAGAGTACCCAAAGGTATGAGAGAGAAAAGGGAAAAAGATTACCAACAATGGTAAAGAGAATACCTCACGGTAAAAGTAGTAAGGAAAAAACAGAAAAACCTGAGGAAATTATGAATGCTAGATGCGATAGGGTAAGAGACAATAAAATATCAACTTTTCTGACAGAAAAGTCATTTGTAAAGCAGTTAAACAACAACTGACTGTACTTAGCTCAAGAGAAGTAGCTTGACACGACCAGATGGCAATGCGGCAAATGAAATCTGAGGTAACAAGGAGAGCGGGATTGTGGGTAAGAGTTTAGCTCGAGAGTTTGAAGCTGACGCAAGCTTGGAAATTGTCCGTCTCGGTTCCGAGCTCGGAACCGATACCCATGTGTAAGGAATGAATGAGGATTAACAATATCAGATTGTAAGTTTGAAACTTGGCAAACTGGAGAAGTGGGCAGTTAGAAGGGTTGAAAGTATGGTGGTGGAAACACTGGAAGGTTACATTTTGGGAGCAAGGGGAGTTGGAATGGGATAAATTCAGAAAAGCAAATCAGTTAATGGCTAGAGAACTGCTTGAGTAAAGAGAGGTCTTTGATATTCCAGTAAAACATGATGAACTAGTAAAGACCAGGGGATTTAGCAAGCAAAACTTAGTGAAACTGTTAACTGAGGCAAGATCATCCTCTTTCGAACAGAGGCACTTGGTAGGTCGACTCTTTAGGTAGAATTCCAAATGAGAAAGTGGAAGAAGAAAAATTTCTTTTAGCAAATCCATCAAAATGTTCCCTTCTGTGCCTGCAGGGTAAAAGTTGGAGGATCCCTGACGGCTGCTACCTGCTGGCCCTGGTGTCAAGATTGCTGCAGGGTCAGATTTAGAGTTAGAAGACAAGTGTTGATTAGCCTTATCGATCTCCTCTAAGGCTGTCACTAGAGTGGGAATAAGCACAGAATGAGACGACATATCTTATCATCTCCTCAGTTTAGTGGGAACGGCCATTTCTTCCCCTAAAAAGATGTCATTCATCCTAGCAAAAGTCTCAGAAAAAACAAGTTATGTCTTACCATAATGTTTCATCTGTGTTGTTGATCTTCATTCATTCATCACTGATGGGATGCTGTTTCCGTCCTCAGAACAGAGCCGGCCTTATACCAAGATCACGCCAGCCAAAAACTCTCGAGCTAAGCTTTTGTGCACAGTACCCTTCTCCCTGTTACTTCAGATCGAGTTTGCCCTTTTTCAGTAAAGCAGAAGCAGTTTCTGCGCAAATGCTCTAACTTAGCACTTGGACCCAAAGTATCCCCCAGGAGCCTTTGGAGGGGGAAGGAGGGGGAACGTGATGAATGAATGATGATCAACAACACAGATGGAACATTGTGGTAAGACATAACTTCTTTATCTGATGTTGTTAATCTTCATTCCCTTCATCACTGATGGGACAGAGTCCCTGGCTAACTTGTGTTCCTTGGGTGGCCCTTATGGAAGAATATTCCTGAGCACCATAGAGCCAAAGGATGCTCTACCCCTGGAGACCAGATCTAGTCTATAATAAGTAATAAAGGTATGAGGAGAAGCCCATGTTGCTGCTGCACAGATGTCCATGGAGGCTCTAGAATGGAAGGCTAAGAAGTTGCCATCAACCTGGCAGAGTGAACTTTAATTTTCTGTGGTATAGGCTTTTTCTCATGATGATAAATGAGAAGTATGCAATCTCTAAGCCATTTTGATAAGGTCACTTTAGAAACAGAATTTTCCATTTTAAGGCCAGAAAAGGAAATGAACAGTTGGTCTGATTTACGCATCGTCTTAATCTTGTCCAGATAAAATCTCATTATTGTCTATGTACATCCAACAAATGCAGACAGTATTCCCATTTGTTAGTAAAATTTGGCAAAAACATTGGAAGTAAACATTGGAAGTAAGTAAGAAATAGTCTGATTAATGGACAAATCCAAAATGACTTTGGGAAGAAAGGTAGGGTTCGTCCGGAGTTATACTCTGTCCTTGTGAAAGATAAGATAGGGCCGATTAATGCATTAGAGCATGGAGCTCTGAAATATGTCTGGCTGATGTGATGGCAACCAGAAAAAGGGACGTCTGTGATAAGAATTTGATGTCACATTTTGCTGTAGGCTCAAAGGGGGGGTTGAGTGAAAGACTGAAGGACTAAAGTGAGGTTCCATGGTTCAATCAGCTGTTTGATTGGAGGTCTGATGTGAGAAACTCCTTTTACAAAGGTTTTGCATAAACGGTGAGTAATCAGGGAAGAGTTTCCAAAACCATTATGAAAGTTTGAAATAGCAGCTAGATGTACTCGTATGGTAGAGGCTGAAGCTCCGTTTTCGAAAAATGTTGATAAATAGTGAAGCACTACAGTAACTGGAACTGAATACAGGTCCAGTTTTCTTTTCTTAGACCAAACAGAGAATCTTTTACATTTGTCTAGATAGAGTTTTCTGGTGGATGGTTTGTGTGAGGCCAGAACAATATCACGTACTGGAGAGGGATGATTATCCTGCCAGGTGATTAGTGGACATGGAGAAACCAAGCTGTCAAGCTTGAGACTGGTCAGGTTCAGATGACTCAACCCTTGGGGGTGAGAAAGCAGGTCTCGAGATGGATCCAGAATCCACGGTCGGCATAATAGGTGTGGCCAGAGGAAGGGGAACTATACTTGTTGAGGCCAATACTGGGCTATGATCACTTTGCTTTTCAACCGAAGAGCTTTATTCAAAATCTGGGGAATCAGAGGAATCGGTGGATAGGCGTACAGAAGTCCCGTGGGCCAATCGTGGATCCCCATGTGGGGGAATTAGGGCAAAGTTGCTTCTGCATTTGTGGTTTGACGGGGAGGTGAATAGGTCACAGCACGGCTGGCCCCAGCGGTTGAAAATTGTTGCCGCTGTGCTGGGGTTGAGGGACCACTCGTGAGGCAGGAGAATACATCTGCTCAGCTTCTCCGCAATCACATTGGAATCCCACAGGATATGCGTTGCTATCAGAAAGCACTACCAAATTCTTATGGCCTCTCGACATAGGGGGTAAGACTTGGTTCCTCCTTGTTTGCTGATATACCAGAATACTGACATGTTGTCTGATTTAACTGCGATCATCCCAGAAGGAAGAACAGATTGGAATACTTGCAATGCTAAGAGCACTGCCCTCAGTTCCAGAACACTGATATGCAAGTTGGCCTCTATTGTGGACCATGTGCCTTGGACTGTCATACCCTAAAAATGCCCCCCCCCCAATCAGGGAAGCGTCCGTGGTCAGATTAGCTTTGGACTGAGAGGGGTGGAAAGGGCGGCTCCAAAGTCCTGTCTCTGGCCTCATCCACCGAAACAAGTCCTGTATGCAACAACTGGTTATTTGTACCTGAAAACAGAGTGGGGTGATGATTTGGGAACCACTGAGACAACAGAAGCCACTGAAGTATTCTCATGTGAAGTTCTGCGAGAGGCACTATTGGTATAGTAGCTGCCATGGATCCTAGGAGGTGAAGGACTTCCCATTCTGAGGCTTTGTTTTGGCAGAGTATCAACCAGAGCTGAAATCTCAGTCTTTGTAATCTGTGATGTGGGAGAGATACTAAACAGGAGCGGGTGTCGAAAACTGCCCCATGAACTCTATGGATTGGGTTGGAGTAAGATTGGATTCCTCCATATTTATTGTTATTCTCAATAGTCTCACCAGGGAAAGAGTGTATTTCAAGGCTGTTACCAACTGATGCTTTGTGGGGGTGCTAAGGAGCCAATCATCCAAATATGGAAACACCCGGAATCCTTGCAGTCTCAAGTGAGCTGTGACCACTGCCATGCACTTGGTGAACACTCTGGGGGCTGTAGAGAGTCCAAATGGCAGTGCGCGAAACTGGCAGTGATTGGCTCCTAGCCAGATGTGAAGTAGTCTCCTGGAGCGTTTGTCCATTTTGATGTGGTAATACGCATCCTGGAGATCCATGGAGCACATCCAATCACCATTTCCCAGAAATGGGAGAATGCCCTGAACCATAACCATCTGGAATTTTGTTTGGGTAACAGATTTGTTTAAACTGCTGATATCCAGAATCGGTCTCCAGTCCCTGCCTTTTTTGGCACCAATATGAACCTTGACTAGAATCTGGATCTGCATTGGTCTAGTGGGACTGCTTGGATGACTCTCTTTTGACACAGATTTTTTATTTCTATAGCTGCTTGTTCTTTTTAACTGGGTGGAACATCGGGAAGTCTTGTAGGGAGTTTTGGCTAAACATTGAGGGGAATAGTGTAGCCTCTGGTCATAATCTTCTGCACCCAATGGTTGGTAGTTACAGATTACCAGGCTGCATGGTGCAGAGAGAAACAACCCCTGACTGTTTCAAGAGGAAAGCAATTGGGCCGCTCTTCAGGAGCGTTGGATTGTCCAGAAAAAGAATCTCTGGGTCCTTGGTTACATGGATCCCCTCTGCCTCGGTAGGGGCATCTTCCGAAAGAGTTACCCCCTCTGCCCCTGGGGGTATACTCACCATGTGTGTCACGAAAAGGACTTTAAGACTTTTTGTGCCACAACTTCCCACTCCTCTGGTTCCTGGAAAAGGAGCGCTGTGGAAGCATACACCTATGGCACAGACAGGGTTCTTGCTGTCCTTTTTACACTTGGCTAGAGTGTCCTTCACTTTAGGGCTGAACAGGGAAGAAGCTTGAACTGGAGCATTCAAGAAGGAAGACTTAAAAGGATCCGCGAAATCACAAAGGCGCATTCAGGTATGCCGTCTCATAACAATGCCTGAACCCGCAGCTCTGGCCGCCCCTTCGGTTGCATGTGATATTAACCTCATGGATAAGTTAGAGATGGATTCCAAGGTTGAGAGCTGCGAGACAACTTTGTCACCTCATCAGACACCTGTCCTGACAGAGTTCCAAAGAGTTCAGAGATTAAGTCTCTTTGGAGCCTCATAAAATGAGCTAAATAATTCACGGACCGTATAGTAAAGATCGATGAAGCAAAAACTCGCTTCCTTAATCTGTCCACTGCCTGCATCTCCCTGTTGGATGGGCGAACAGTCTGACTCTCTTCAGCGAGTTCCTTTTTCGTGGCCGCTGCCACCATCACAGCATCAACTGGTAAGCCCTTAGACCAATGTGGGCTCTCCTCAGGGGGTATAGGATCTTGTCTGGTCTCCTAGGGATCGGCTCCACAGAATCAGGGTTCTTCCAAGTGTGCTGCACCAAAAGTTGGACTAACTCGTCCACAGGTGGGGTCAACCAAGTGGAAGATGGTCGGGCACGGAAAGCCTGCAGAAAGATGGACTCCTTGGAGGAAGGGTTGGTGGACTTCCAGTCACCCCTCTGTTTCAGCATTTCAAGGATGTCCCCAAAGGAGACATCACCAGGAGGTGACCGTGGGCATGGGGAACCTTCCCCTTCATCGTAATCCATATCCTCTGTCAGAGACTCCTCAGGGGAGTCAACTTGATTTCTCTTGCACAACTTCTTCCATGGTGGCTCCTCAGTGGGGACTTCTTAGGAGGATTCGCAAGAAGGGGCGCCCTGCAATAGGGTTTCCTGTGGACCTCATGCCCTATGTCCCTAGGTGGTGGCTTGTGTCAGCTACATCTCAGGGGGAAGGGATATCTGGGGTTCCGATGCCGGGGGTATGCTTCCAGAAGCAAGTGCCCTCTTTATCGCTGGGAAAGCAGGTCCACCTGAAGAGGGATGGGAGCCCAGAACAGAGAAGGACAACCTCGGAACTGGAGTCACACCCTGTTCCACTGAACCCACACCCAAGGAAGGAGTCTCAAGAAGGATTGGTGCCAACAAAACCTCTGGTACCATGGACGGAACCATAGATACACATGGAACCATGCTCGGTGCCGAGGAGCCTGCAGCCCAATCCTGAACTTGAGGAAGGTTTGGTTCCAAAGAGACCGAAGACCAAAAGGATGGATCTGAAGCTACAGTGAGGTCCATTACTGGCACCAAAAAAGAGGGTTCTGAAAAGGACGTCGGAGCTAGGGACTTTGAAACCTACAAGGTCAAAAGAGGAGAGTAGGATGGAGTCCTTGGAGAAAGAGTCCCAGGTCCAGCAAGTGGATGGGTCTTAGACGGAGTAGGGACCACCCTAGCTGTCAGCAGCTGATCCACAAGGCACACCATGTCAAATTCGTAAAGGCTCCTGGTGGATCTAGTGGATACCCCCGACGGTGGTGTGGTCAGTCTAGAAAGGGGCTATAAATTTGTCCCAGGAAAGTATCCACCGACGGAGTATCAGGTCTGAGCATAGGTGTCCAGCGGCACCGCTGCCTCTAGTTTGGAGACAGGAAGCAACGGGGCTAGTATAGAGGTAATAGGTATTTTAGACGGGCTCGGTGCCAAAAGGGCACTCGGTACCGAAAAGGACAATGATGACTCAGTCACAAATGGAGTCGAAGTAATAGGTACCGATGGTAAACTCGGTGCTGAAGTGACAGTCGGTGCTGAAGAGGATTATGCAGTTTTTGAAGCACCGGATATCAGTGCCATGGACAATGTCGGTGCCGAAACAGGAGCCGAAGGCGGTATAGCAGTTGACAGAACTGAGGTCAGTGCCGTAGAGATTGAACAAGGTTCCGAAGACATCTAAGGTATTTTAGGCTTGGTAGGCTTCTCTAGATCACCGGAGGGTTAAGACAGTACAGTGTGTGGTCTTTTCCTTTCTTTTCTGGGAGGGGGGAGACCTCTGTCGCAGAAAGAGCCTCTGAAAAGGGCATCTTAAGAAGGCCCTTCAGAATCAACTTATTTTTATGCTCATTCAGAGTCTGCTGACTGACTCCTTTACAAATGGAACATGGGGGCTGCACCGAGAGATGGGGCACCCCCAACCAGTACACACATTCATCATGCGAGTCACTGTTAGGCATTTTCCTATTACAAATATGACACTGCTTAAATCCAAACGTAACTTTCTTTTCAGACATAAAGATACACACAGACACTCACAAGTTATAAGGGAAAGAATAGAGATCTTTTTTTTTTTGTTAGGTAAAGAGGAAGAAAGAGAGAAAGAAATACCAATGATGGTATTTAAGAAATACCCCCAAAGGGTAGGGAGAAAGGCGGTACCACCAATGGTACCAAGACTACCAAAAGGTACAAAGGGTAAAAGGGTTAGCGATAGATCCCAATATATAAGAAACAGAAAAGGGAGAGATTAAATAGACTAATACACTTAGTAGCATTCAGACAACAGTCAACAAAAGCTGAACTTAGCTCGAGAGCTGGCTTGATCGACAGAAAAGGGACAGATTAAACAGACTAATACACTTAGTAGCATTCAGACAACAGTCAACAAAAGCTGAACTTAGCTCGAGAGCTGGCCTGATCGTGGCTTTACAGCAACGTGGCAAACGAGATCTGGGGTAACAGCGAGAAGGGTCCTATGGGTAAAAGCTTAGCTCGAGAGTTTTTGACTGGTGCGAGCTTGCTATAAGGCCGGCTCGGTTCCGAGGATGGAACCAACATCCCATCAGTGATGAAGGGAATGAAAATTAACATCATATCAGAAAATTCCAACAAAGGAGGATGTGAGGACTACGTTTCTCTGTTAAAGTTTTGAGCTTGAGAATCTGCGGGAGACAAAGCCCTGTCTCTGAATCATCTGGCATGTTTTCCTCAGGAACATTCTCACAGACCTGATTTACAGTATTGTATGCAATGTAGTAGGATTGTCTGCAACTAAATTTTGACTAAAGCAAGATCATAATTTTTTTTCTAATAGAAGAGGATGTGGCTGACCCCCTGTATCATGGGGGTTGAAAGGTCTACACCAAAGGAAGCCAGAGAGGTAAGATAGTGGTGTGAGGAAAACTGATGGCCACTATAGAGTCACCCACCATCGGCTGAGGTAAAGACTGAGCTCATCAAGTCTGCAAGGGCTCTAAGTTATTTGTTAACTTTCTAGGAACCATGGAGTCAAATTAGCAGGAGTGGGGTAAGTATTCATGCTATGACCTCAGAGGATGCTTCTGATGCTGCTAACAGTGATTAACTGTCAAATAGTTTGTACAAACAGCCTACTTCCACTTCCACACACACACACACACACACACACACACACACACACACACACACACACACACACACACACACACACACACACACACACACACACACACACACACACACACACACACACACACACACACACACACTGTCCCCAAAACACTGTAGTGCATAAGCACCACAGAATACTCCTGTCAGAAATCCTTTAAAACAAAATCAGTCTGATAGAAAATAATGACAGTTAAGTTGTCACAGTGTGAGCACAAGCACCACTTTACCCATACACTTCCTTGCCCAAACACCTACCCGCAAAAAAAAAATCATAAACCACAAGAATGTTTACATAAACACTACATTTCATCACAAGATAAGCCTTCAAATTAGCCAAAATTAATAATAGTGGTCCCTGATATGAACCTTCGGATATACTGGGCTTCTTAAAGGGCCAAAGCCACTACACTGAAATAAAAGTAAAAAAACACTTTGCTTTTTCATGTACATGAAGTAACAATAATGCTTGAAAATTCTGTGTAGAATTGTTCCCCAATGGGGACTTCTCTGTCAGAATTGGAGCTGAAGAGACCGCTTTTCCTCTTGTGAAGCCTCTGAAGCTGCTCCTTCACAAGAAGGCAAGAAAGTACTGAAGGTTTTCCACTCTAAGCTGATTTTCTCACCTCAAGGCTGTTCAATCAGCAGTTAGACTGTAAGTGTGAAAGGCAAAGACACAACCCATATGGCCTAAAGACTACTTACTACAGCAGTGGGAATGAACATCTCCACCACCAATATGTGATAAGGATCATAACTGGTGACAAATGGGACAGTGGTCCATGAAGTAAAATGAAAACGTCACAGCTGTTGTATCCACTGCACTAAGTTACAGACAACAAACAGCTAGCTGCCCTTGTAGGCCATTTTAAGCCAAACTAATTTCCCTTTTTATGCTTGTATTAATTATCCCATTTGGCAGAACTAAATCATTTGTCTCAGCACTTCAGCGGTAAAATATTGATATGCATTAAATTTGAAAAATGAGCTATAAGAAGTCACCTTTAGCCTCCAGCTTGGATGTTCACAGTCTGAAATCCTTCTGAAAAAGGATTCTGTCTTCATTCCTGCATCCAACATGCACTCTGTTGGCAAACCCTGAGTTTGTGTAATGAACAGCAACTAAAAGAAAGAAAAGATGAGAGGTATGATCACATGGAAGGTGCATGCCAACTTAGCCGACTGTCAGTAGCCATTCAGGAATCTGCTGGCAGCAGCACAAACTGAAGGCTATAGGAGGCAGTGAGTAAAAATGTAATATTCTAAAACCCAACATTATTTTAATACCACAGCCATTATCCATAATCTTCAGTGTAGTACAATAAATGCAACACAAAACCACATTTAGCAAACAGTTTATCAATACACACCACTCCTCAATAGAGCATACAAAATGGGGAAATTGTTATGAACATCTACATGAATATAAGCATCTCAATAATCCAATCAAGATTGTGCTTATTTTTCAGAGGAGGTTAAAAAGGACTGGGAAGAGAGTTTAAAAAAGTATTTCACAAAGAAACAATGGGAGGATATATGTGTGTCTCCCAAATATGCAACAAAATCTAGAAGGTTTAGGATCTTCGCTTCTAAGTGTTTACACAGGTATGTTTATACCCAAGTAGACTCTAAAGAATATTTCCTCAGGTAGACAGCAAATGCTGGAGGTGTGATGAGGAAGAATGAGGTAACTGGGAACATATTTTCTGGGAGTGTAATGAGTTGGCAGACTTTAAAGATTCTCTGCAGACTGCTCTGTCAGATATACTAGGTGAGGAAACTGGTGTAACTAAGGAAATTAATTTTCTGAGCTATAATACAGAATCAGAATTGACTAGACATGGTAAGGCCTAACTGAGTCTAATTATGGTGGCTGCCAAAAAAGCAATTACTAAAAAATGGAAATCAAAGTCTATGCCAACTGCACAAGAAGTAGTGAATATAAGTAACAGAGACAAAAAAAATGGAAATGGGGTCTTTAGAAAAGGATAGGAGGAACTTACATAGAGAAAATGGGAATTGTAGGAACAATACATACAGAGGAAGAACAAGGTTTAAAAGAAGGCAGGATTTGAATGAGCTATGTAATGTTTGACAATGACTGGGCAGATTATACATTATGTATAATGTTTGCACCTACAGTTGTGTGTTTATTTTGGCAAAACTGGTGAAAGATGAGACAGATGCTTAACTGTTGCAGGAACTTATGAAAAGAGACAAAAGGCATGTAAGACTATACACTGTGCTCTGTACCAAAACTTGTGAAGTATTACTAAAAACACATGGAAGGATAGCAATCATTTAAATCATACTTCTACTAAACTCCATGGCAATCATTTAAATCATGCTTCTACTAAACTCCATGGCAATCATTTAAATCATGCTTCTACTAAACTCCATGGCAATCATTTAAATCATACTTCTACTAAACTCCGTGGCAATCATTTAAATCATGCTTCTACTAAACTCTGTGGCAATCATTTAAATCATGCTTCTACTAAACTCCATGGCAATCATTTAAATCATACTTCTATTAAACTCCATGGCAATCATTTAAATCATACTTCTACTAAACTCCATGGAAATCATTTAAATCATACTTCTGCTAAACTCCATGGCAATCATTTAAATCATGCTTCTACTAAACTCCATGGCAATCATTTAAATCATGCTTCTACTAAACTCCATGGCAATCATTTAAATCATGCTTCTACTAAACTCCATGGCAATCATTTAAATCATGCTTCTACTAAACTCCATGGCAATCATTTAAATCATGCTTCTACTAAACTCCATGGCAATCATTTAAATCATGCTTCTACTAAACTCCATGGTAATCATTTAAATCATGCTTCTACTAAACTCCATGGCAATAATTTAAACCATGCTTCTACTAAACTCCATGGCAATCATTTAAATCATGCTTCTACTAAACTCCATGGCAATCATTTAAATCATGCTTCTACTAAACTCCATGGCAATCATTTAAATCATCCTTATACTAAACTCCATGGCAATCATTTAAATCATGCTTCTACTAAACTCCATGGCAATAATTTAAACCATGCTTCTACTAAACTCCATGGCAATCATTTAAATCATGCTTCTACTAAACTCCATGGCAATCATTTAAATCATGCTCCTACTAAACTCCATGGCAATCATTTAAATCATGCTTCTACTAAACTCCATGGCAATCATTTAAATCATGCTTCTACTAAACTCCATGGCAATCATTTAAATCATGCTTCTACTAAACTCCATGGCAATCATTTAAATCATGCTTCTACTAAACTCCATGGCAATCATTTAAATCTTACTTCTACTAAACTCCATGGCAATCATTTAAATCATACTTCTACTAAACTCCAGTGACATGAACCTAATCCAAGTGCACTACGCACAAACACACACACAAAATTAAATGTGCACAATGCACTCTTAACAATGTAACAATGTAATGTAACCACTTTTTCTTAACACTGTTATCCACCATCAGATGGACAGTGAGTCCTCATCCTCTAGTACCGCATCTGTTTTCCCTAATGGTATCCAGAAAACGAAAAGTGACCATCTGGGATCATCATCATCATCATCATCATTTGATGAGAGATGAGAGGTTTTCATATGCTAATTCCTACTATGTAAGCGGTAAGTGAGATATACAGTGCAGGGCCACTACTGTGCGTTTGGTTAGACCCCCCCCCCCCACACACACACAGAGTCTAGTTAACAGCAGGTGTAAAGCATGCAGTGGGCCAAACCGCCTTCGCCTAAGGATGGACAAGAAGATACCCTTTCTCTTTCAAAGCCCCAAGATTGGTTTCTTCAGAGCTCAAGCTCACTAGATAGCAGTACTACTTCATTACATTGACAAACAGATCACATGACCACATCACATGATTAATGATTCAATCTCCATTTCTTTAAAAATACTCAGAAATTTCCTAAGTCATTCAAACCTCAGGGGCTGCAGGCACTAAGCCTAAATTGCCAAGAGTATTCCCTCCAATTTCCAACTGAGTGAATTTTCCACATGAAGCTTAAAATGCTAAAAATTATTTATTTTATTTTACACTTGTTTACCAGGAAAGTCTGGCTAGGCAAAGCCCATTTTCAGCAGAGGCCTGGGGAAAAAAGCTCCACATAAATAAAATACAGCACAGAGATATGTAACATGGACACAGAAATCATAATACTGAAAGAAGAAAATGCTGAACACCACAATGACAAACTCGTTCGCTTGCCCCCCTGCAGGAGCCTTGTTAGCACTTGTTCCTGGGTTCAAACAGGTAGAGAGATTTGGTATTCGATATTTCCCAACATTGTGGTTTTCACTGTCTTGGTCTTTGGATATTACGGTCTCAGGATATTGACATTCAGGGATGTGTGTTTCTAAGCTGTCATTCTACACTGGTGACAATTATCACATTATTATTGCCTCAATTTAAATTCCAGGCACAGAGTCAAGCTATGCCACTTCAACTGAAACATGTCTTTAATATTTCTTAAACCAATGGGTACTTATTCTGATGGAGTCTTTATTAAAGAAAAGATTAAAGCGTGAGACTATTTAATACAATTAAGTTAAGTGAGTGAGCACCGTGAATCCTTGCCAAGTACAGTTATTGTTTTTGAGTAACTGGTCATACACACTGTTTAGCTCAGCAGTGCTGTTTGGTTTTAATATGAGATTAAGTCCTGCTGCTGTAAAAATAAAAACAAATACCATGAACACTACTGCTTAAAATACTCAAGAGACTGCTTAATATATGCACCTACTCTCAAGCCATAAAAGAAACAGAGACAATATACTCTACCACACACACAGGATCTTTGGGCTTATCCATTTCATTTATTGATACTTTGACTTTTTTAACTTTGATTGCAGGTAGTTAATGTATACCCGAAGCTAAAACTGTGATATCTGAAAGCACAGCCAAGCAACATTAACAACACAGTATTTAAACAGAGGTCTTGCTCCTTCTGTAAAACTGCTTCATACGAATATTGTACTAGACAGTTAAGTGCAGCGGCAGCTACAGGAAGTTCAGCAACATTAAGGAGAAGTTCCTCAACTCCTTGCACCTGTATGTATGGCTAGAGGAAAACCAGTCAGGGATTTCAACAAAAAATGTACCTTTAATTACCAATGAAGCCTCAGCCTCCCAGTGGCATAGAAGGATAAAGCTCTGAATATAACGAGGCAACAAGGGTTCAATTTGCAGCCTGGGTGACTGAAAGGAAAGTATGGGAAAAGAGGCAGTGCCTATCCTGTAGGTGTGAGGATAGTGGATTCCAGCTGGAAAGTTCTATTATTCTGGTGCAATGTAGTGGAGATTGCATGCAGCACTGACAAGTGGTGGTCATTTGGGACAGTAGTGCTTAATAGCTGCTCAAGTCACTGATGGCACCTCTTGTCTAGATATGGGAAGGAGCACGCATGCTTAATAGTGGTAGGAGCATAAACAGTCCTTGCTTTGATGTGGGTAGGCACTCACCACTGAGGCAGGGTTTGGATACACAATAATAATACTGTCATGGCCAAGCTGCCAGACAAGTACCTCCAGTACCTGAGTAGATGTCAGTGGTTCCCCACACAAAGGCTTCTTCTGGCTCCCAGCCTTAGAAAGGCACGAAAGGACCTCAACTCTAGTAAAACAGATTCCATCATCAAACCGCTGATCTGTAACATCTTCAGCTGCCTTTAAGTATGGCAGCCATTATGCTACGCTCAATGTTTTTTGTTTAGTTCACTAACAGTTGAAGTTTTCTTACATGTTAAAATATTAAATAGTAACAGCTTCTCTGCCATCTGTACATGCATTAAGTATTTACCTCCAGGATCTGGACCATACTGTCTCATTGTTTAGGTTGTACCCTCAGAACTTCATCCCAGTAGTGTGTCCCTCCTCTGGTGATCATCTTAATGGAAATAAAGAGTTGTACCGCAACACTTTTCGTGCTAACACCAGCTTACAATATATACCCTTGGCTAAAACGTACACTTGCTGTAGTGCATTCATATTAGGCCCATCTGCATACTTACTGGATTCCCCATCATGCTACCCAATGCCTGCAGTGCACAGGAGTGCAATAACTGACCACCACCAGTCACTGTCAGCAGTAACCAACATGCAAGCATCATCTGATTGTCTCCTGTTAACACCTGCCTGCCTGACAGTCTGTGCTGTGTACTACAGACATAAATGTGCTCAGTACTCTGTCCTCCAGGGTAGAGGGCCTGATTTTCTACAATATCTCATGCATATGGCCTGATAACAACATGTAATGCCCAATCCATAATAACTTCTGTCATATCACTTAAGCTACCCAGTGCTCAGCTAATTACTAAGACTGTTCTATTCTTCTTTCACTGTTGTAATGACACAAAATACAGTACAGTACATCACTGTATAGTAACTACATAGTGGGTACTGCATTTTATCTTCACCACTATGTGCTGTTTAGTAAACTCAAAACTTTGCCCTGGAATCATCTTGTCTCATAGTACAGTGTTGTCTCATAGTGTACTGTGTGTGTGTGTGTGTGTGTGTGTGTGTGTGTGTGTGTGTGTGTGTGTGTGTGTGTGTGTGTGTGTGTGTGTGTGTGTGTGTGCACACGAGTGTTATATATAGTACATATTATATATAATTAAATCACAGAGAAAACTGGAGCTTAGCCAGGAGCACAGCCGCTGGCTGAGATTCTATGAGATTAGTAAAAAAAAAAAAAAAAAAAAGAGAGAGAACCGCAAATAGAGACTTCAAATTATTAACTCACTTATAACTTCTTCAGAAATCAATATTTCCTTATGGAAAACAACATATTAATATTTCTATGCCTTTAACACATAATTTTAATCAATTCACTCAGGCTCGGGTCATAGACATAAGCCATAGGCTGTCAGGCCAGGATATCATGGGATGGGTCATATCCTTCACACCTGTTCTGCATATCTTCTCTGATATTAGGTAATAGCTTATATCTTATATCTTGTATTTGTATCCTAACCTGTGTGTCTAGACCTTACAGACACATGTCTGTGTGTGCACGCACACACACACACACACACACACACACACACACACATATATATATATATATATATATATATATATATATATATATATTGTGATGCTAGTGCACTGGCCCAGTAATCAAGGAGCCTCAATCCTCACCACTAACACCAGTGAGGGACGTGCACATTAGGAGGATAACAAGTACACACACAGTATAGAACAATTTCCCTTAAGAGCACACAGAAATCACAGTCAGTCAGGGGCTGGTTTCTCCCTTCCTCTCCAGATCCCCAATAAGACTCCCCACTGGCACAGCTATAGGTTTCAGATCTTAGCCAAGTGATCAAGCCAAAACCTCCAGCACCTTCTCTGTCCAACCAGTGCTTCATGTCCCTGCTCAAGTAGTTGACACAGACACACACACAGAAACACACACACACACACACACACACACACACACACACACACACACACACACACACACACACACACACACACACACACACACACACACACACACACACACACACACACACACACACCTTGAGATTTGATTTATATACAAACACGCAGAAACTTCTGGGGAAGGCTGGCACAGGCTCACTAGCTATGCCCCCTTCTGCCCAGGCTATAAGGTAATAGCAACTGTCACCAACCACTCTTATCAGCTACTCTAAGGCCCTTACCAAAGGGTGTCCAATTCTACTGTGCAATGTTACTATTATCCAAATGGTAAATGTGACTAAGACTTGAAGGCTACTTAGGAGTGGCTTGTAAAGTATCACCAAATACATGCATGTACTCTAAGAGCCTAAATATCTCTACACAAAATGGCCACAGTTAAAAGGTTTAAACATATTTAATAATAAAAGCACAAGACAATACTCATTAATTCAACACAGTGACAATACAGAGTTCAGAAATCACAGGAAATACTTTTAAACAACATTGTAGAACATTTTCACATAAATATAGAAAACATCTACACTGATCTGGCTATATTCCTAACTATCTCTAAAAGAAATACTAAGAACTAAGTCTTGCTTACAGAGCAAAGCAAAATGCTGGTGAGATGATGTGTTCAGGTTCAGAAACAAATGCAAAATGCACTCTCTTTCTCTCTGAGATAGTTCTTCATAGGTGTGTACTAGGCTAATAGCCCTGGACCCCTTACAAGTCTAGCACATAGGATTACCCTGGCATCATGCCACCCAACCTTAGTTCCCAGTGCCTCTGTTGAGTAGAGCCACTAGAGTGATCCCCAGGGTGAATTTTCTATTTCCCATCCACACATCATGATTTCTCTTGAAGAGGGCCAGTGAGGTGCTCTGTTTGACATGTATGGGAAGTCTATTCCATATCAAGGGCAGTCTCTGGGTTATGAACCTGTCCCTCCAGCACGTTCTGCTGATTGTGGTAATGAGGTTGAGGTCTCTGGAGTGTGTGGTGCTTGTGTGTGACTGGGACTTCTTTAGCTGTAGCATTTCTAAAAGAGCTGGGTCAGACATGACTTTGTAAGTCAAGCAGAGATCGCCTCTAAGTAGGGGATATGAAACAGGGAATAGCTGGAGTTTTTTGAGTCTGTCCATATAGGACAAGTGTTTACGACCTAGGATCCTCTTTGTGAGGTACTTTTGCGGCCTCTCCAGCTGTTGTAGGTGTCTAGTTGGGTACATGCCAAATGGGGCATTGTACTCAATGATTGGCCTAATTAGGGAAGAGTAGAAGGAGACAATGACCTCTTTCTTCCTGGATGCAAAATTCTTAGTAATGAGATGTACGACATAGAAGGATTTTCTGACCACAGTGGCAATGTGGTGGTCAAAAGAGAGGATGCTGTCAACCTGTCTTCCCAGATCTCTTATAACACCTTATGTGTTCAGTGGACTACCATCGATATGGTCTTTCCTGGGAACTGGGTTTTTCCCAAAGGGGATGACAAAATTTTTTGGCATTGAGCTTAAGGCCATGGTTCTGACACCAGCTGTTGGTCTCAGTGAGGCCTTTCTGTAGGATGTCATCATCACTTGGGGAATTAATAACAGTTCCCAACTTGCACTCGTCTGCGAACTTTGTCAGTCAGAGTCCCTTTATGTTGGCCTGGACTTCAGAGAAGTAGATACCAAAAAGGAGAGGACCCAGGACCAAACCCTGTGGGACTCCACTCGTGACTGGTCGGCAGTCTGACTTGGAGTCAGCTACTTTCACACTGTGGGTTCTATCTGTGAGCCAGTTTGCAACCCACCTACTGATATAGGGGTTGATGCCTAGCTTAGTGAGTTTTTCTATGATTCCTGAGTGGGGAATGGTATCAAAGGCCTTGGCCAGATCAAGGTAGGCTGTATGAACCACCTTGCTTTCATCCACAGCTCTGGTGACTGACTCAAAGAATTCAACCAAGTTGAGCAGGCATGATCTACCCTTCACACAACCAAACTGTAGGGATCC
Organism: Protopterus annectens; assembly: GCF_019279795.1. NCBI lineage: Eukaryota > Metazoa > Chordata > Ceratodontiformes > Protopteridae > Protopterus > Protopterus annectens. The sequence continues at coordinate 12,476,677 of NC_056743.1, forward strand.
AGAGTTTAGAGATTCCCTGTATCTTTGTTTCTTAGGTCCGTGATGATGGGTTCCATAGCTTTGCATATCAGACTCGTCAGGCTAATGGGGAGATAGTTCCCAGGGTCTGTTGCTGCTCCTCCTTTGTGGACAGGGATGACTGTAGCAGTTCGGTAGGGACAAAGCCTGAGGTGAGGGTGCGATTGAACAGGGCACACAGGTGAGGTGCCAGTTCACTCTGTAGTTCATGTAGAACACAGCCAGGGATATTGTCATGTCCCATAGAAGCTGTATTCTTGGCCTTGGACAGTGCTGTTTTAACCTGTGCAGCAGTAATACTGGGCGCCTTGCAATCTACTGGCATTGTGATTGGTCCTTTGGGGGGAGAGGGGTAAAGTTGGCACTGAATCTGTTGGCAAGTATATTGGCAAAATCTGTTGGCTTGGTATAGGAGGTACCATTGTACAGTAGCTCAGACCAAATCTGGATATTGCCGTGGAGATTCTTTACATAACTATAGAAGGCCTTGTGGTTGTCTTTACTATGTGCTGCAATTCTGTTTCATAGCTAGCTTTAGAGGATTTGATGAGGGATCTCAACATTTTGTTGAGGTTGATAAGCGAGTTTTTCCAGTCTTGTGACTTCACCTTATTCCGCATCAGTTTCCTCCTCCTGTTGTAGAGTTTGTTTATGAAAGGGGACCACCAGGTTGGCTTCCATTTTTTGGAGGAGAGCGTCTTGGTTCTATTGGTTATGGTGAGATCCCTGCATTTGTGTACATGTTCATACAGTGCATTGGTGTATGATTCGGCAGTCATGCAACTATTCACCATTTGCATGGGTGCCACCTCTGCTTTTAGGAGCCCAAAGTTAGCTTTGGAAAAGTTTTTCATGGTGGTTACCTTTGCGGAGGGTGTTTGTGTGTGGATTTCATAGCTGATTAGTTTATGGTAGGATATAACCAGGGAGGGGTTAACTATTGGTGTAGAGCAACGGTTGTCCATGTTAGTCATGACCAGGTCAAGGATGCTGCTGCCTCTAGTGGGTATAAGAATGAGCTGGTTTAGGGCACTGGAATTAATGAATTCCAAGAAATGTTGGGAAAGTGTATTGGTACATGAGTGTTTTTTCCAGTTAATGGAGAGGTAGTTGTAGTCACCCAGTATGAGAGTGTTCAGTTGGATCCTAATATTCTCCAGGGTGCTTAGGAACGTGGAGTGTGAGTCTTGGGACATGGCTGGGAACCTATAGCAGGCTACGACCTGAATCGCTGTCTTACCCAATGTCAGCTGCACCTGAAGTATCTCAGATGCATTATGTTGGGCTACCAGTCTGGAGGTGTGCACATCCTTTATGAATATGGAAACACCACCGCCTTTGGAGCTTCATTCCAAGTTCTGGGGATGAAAGGTGTGGAATGAGTTATAGCCTGGTAGTGCAGGGGTGCTTCCTGCTGCCTTGATTCAGGTCTCAGTTATAGCACAAATGTCAATGTTCTCCATTTTAAGGAGTGCTTCGTTGTGCAGCATGACCATCAGATTGCATTATTAAATTGATAATACACATTACTGCTGAATCATTTCAGATTACATCATTCTTGTCACCTTTGCTACAGTTCCCAGGCTAACAGAACTTAAAATTTAACATTTCTTTGTGATCTGCAGCTGCCAGGAAGTCACAGAGCAATAGAAGACACTTTATAAGTGAAACCTCTATCTTAAGACAATAGAAAGAAATTCCTAGCCTGGACATCCTGTCTCTTAACTTGAGATCACACACAGTCATAGAGTTCTTTACTTATTTTCTCAGGGTTTGCAAGTTAACTCTGTATGTCCCAATTTCTACCATAATACATGCATTATATAGGCATAGAGTTTATACATATTTCTGCTTTTTTCCAGCAGGGTGCACTGTGGTTACAGTCTTCAAGCTCAGCACATAACATGGTTTTCTTACATTTGTGAAACAAGCCTGTGGATCATATTAATATTTACAATGACAGAATTATTTACAAAATTCTATCTAGCTGGGCTGGCAGTCTCTCAGTTTATCACATATATATCTATACACACACACACACACACACACACACACACACACACACACACACACACACACACACACACACACAAACAGACACACTTATATCTATCTATGTATGTATATATATATATATATATATGGAGTCATATTATAAGAACGAAAGTTCACTACTTCGAACTTGTAATAGGAAACCTCACTTCTGCGAAAGTTCACTTTAACGAAAGTGAACTTTTGCATAAGTGCACTTCATCGAAAACACCGCAGCACAGTGGAGGACATAAAAAAGCTATGTCCTCCACTATGGTGCGATAGTCACGGACCTTAGGGTTAGGGCACGGGTTAGGGTAAAGGGATAGTTAGTAAAGCTATCCCCTTACCCTAACCCATGCCCTAACCCTAAGGTTTGTGATTATTGCACCGTAGTGAAGGACATTGCTATGTCTTTCACTGTGCTGCAGTCATCACGGACCTTAGGGTTAGGGCATGGGTCATAGTAAGGGGATAGCTATGACCCGTGCCCTAACCCGGTCCTAACTAGGTCCGCGAGTACTGAACGGAAGTTCAGTACAACACCTGTTCGTTGTACTGAACTTCGCGTAAGTGCACTTTCGCTGCAGTGAGCATTCCATGCACTATTTCGAATTAGTGAAAATTCGATCTAGTGTATGGAACCCATATATATATATATATATATATATATATATATATATATATATATATATATATATATACATATATACACTTATACATATATATATATAATATATATGTGTGTGTGTTTGTGTATATATGTATATATATTTATATATCTGATTGTGTGTGTGTACATATATCCATATATCTCTGTGTGTGTAAACACACACCCACACACACACACACACACACACACATATATATATTTATACTGTTTGCTATCAAATGGGCTATCACAATAATTCTGAATCTGAAAACACTGCAACCAGAAGGCTGCAAGATGAGAATGACAGGGACCACATGAACAGACAATATTGAACAGGAACAAGTGCTAATATGGGTCCAGATGCGGGCATGTCACATGTCAAAGTGTTTGCTCATGTGGTCCTCATCATTTTTGTGGCATACCTTCTAAAGAGTCCACCAGGACTGATGATACACAAAATGTACACAATACACGAAATACCAATGAGGACAGAATCCAATTAGTGGATGAAGAAAACACAATGAACTTGGAAGATCCTTCAGAATCCCACCCCTTCCACGAGCATCAGAACGAATAAGGAATCACAATGAGTTCCAGACCTCCAACCATTACCCACAACCACCAAGGGGAAGGAGGGACTTGGAAGGAGGAGACACCACAAAATGATCTTTGAAGTAAAAGTAAAACATGGAGCACCTTCTAACCCTGGAATATTCAGGAACTACTCTATAACTAACTTCTTAATCTAGCAAAATTTCAAGCCCCCCATAAACCCTGAGAACACTGCTGCTTATGATGAACTGTTCACAGAAACCCTATATAAGAATGTTAACAGCTGCACAGAGGCAGCTGTACCCACTAGGAAGTAGTACAGAACTACCTCAAAAAACAAGCTTCCCTGGTGGAATCACATCATCAACAGGCTGTATAACAGAAGGAAGAACTCATGACAAAATAAGGAGGTGCAGAACACAGCATGATAAAAGCACTCTCAAACTAAACAAACTCAGAGGGCAAATAAAGTCTACCAACGCCAAATCCTAGGAAAAGTTAGCCTCTCAGGCCAAAGACAACCCTATGTCCATAAACTCATAGGCAATAGAACTTATTGCTAATGAGCCAGAAGATACAGCAAATCTACTGGCCGACAAATTCAGCTCCAAATTTACCCCTCTCTCTCCCCTCAATCTTCCCTCAGGAAGTACCATCAAATGTCACTCCCCCTGCTATCACTAGGGAACAGATCCCTAATGCTCCCTCTAAGGCCAACATTATTATATCAATGGGCCCAGATAATATCCCAGGAGGTTTTCTAAATAACATGAATCATGACCTAACATGCCCTCTGGAATTCCTATTTATCTGTAGCCTCCAAACGGCTTTGTGCCTTATAAATGGAGAGCAGCAACAGTCATCCCTCTGCACAAAAGGCGGGCCATCTACTGATCCTGAAAACTACAGACCCATAAGTCTCACTATTCTCATATACAAAGCCATGGAAAGAATCATCATGGAAATGATCATTAATGACACAGGAAACCTCCACACACTGGACCCAAACTAACTTGGTTTCATCAAGGGCAGGTTGTGACACCCGTGCACTGACCTAGTAATCAAGGACCCTCAATCCTCCCCACTAACATCAGTGAAGGGCATCCATATAGGAAAAGGATAACAAATGCACATACGGAAAAGTACAATTTCCCTTAAGAGCACACAGAGATCACAGTCAGTCTGGGGCTGGTTTCTCCCTTTCTCTCCAGATCCCCAATAAGACTCTCCACTGAAGGAAAAAACAGAGATATAGTTATTAATTCTTCACCGGTTACAACCAATTTGAATTACAAACAGGTCAATACACAAGTTGTTCGTCCAAAACAAGGTACTGTACCAGATAATAACATACACAATAGAAGTAATTGTAGTCAAGAGTGCATTAATGATTGTCCGAAGACGATGGATAAAACAGGACACTTAGATGCTAATAACAGATTTGAAAGAATATTTTCTAAACAATATGTGTTTGCTAATAATGAAAATTTGCGAACAGAAGGTCCTGATACTCATTTTGTACATAATAATGGATACAATGCAGTTTCCTTAAAGGACTTGATTTTTCAACTGGAAAAAAGACTGTTTAAATATAAAACTACAGAAATGGACATTGCATATTTTAAACAGTGTATTTCACTTAAAATTGTGCCACAAGGGTTAAGAATATACAAACTTCCTTTTGGTGTCACATATACTGAGGAAGTTATGGATGATTATACAAATTATTTTGATGAAATAGTGTTAGGGTTAATTAAAAAACTTTATTTTATTATGAAAAACAGAAGGAAGGAATGTTATTAGAAGTTCAGGAATTAGACAAGAAAGTCAACAATGATTTGTTGTTCCCCCAGTACAGTGCTTTATATTACAGGATGTTGGACAAGGTAGATAAAAGATGCTATAATATTTTTCAAAAAAAGAATCGTAAATTAGAAAGGGATAAAAAAAGTTACCTAAATAAACAAGTTTATATTAATAAAAGTGACAACATGGCAAGACAAATACAGGATAGGAAAAATAAGTTTTTGCCACCGTATGCTAGTTCATTTGAAGGACAGAATTTTGATTATAGAACACCCAGGTATAGTGAGGTGGTAAGTAACAAAGGACAAAGGGAAGACAGGGAAGATAACTTCCATTATTCTAACACACAGGAAGGTGAGGATTTTCCAGAGGTTCGACGCTCACAGAGACTGGCACAGTATTACACGGAGAAAGGGGAATACAACAGATGTTATTATCCACACAGGAGGAATTACAATTGAGTATAGTGAATTCATACAATTCTATAGACAACTACAGTGGGATAGTAAACAAGAAGGATGGATTTACAATATATAACTACACAGATAGATTAATTACAGAAGATTATTTCAAATTGTTTTCCAAGGCTGTCAAATATATTCCCTCTTCTTCAGGGGATATAGTAGATAATATTGTGTCTTTAAAGTTGTATACTAGAAAACTCAATTTGGAAATAAGTCTAGAACATAAAGAGGTAGAAAGGAATAATACTTCATACAGTTATGTTTTACCAAAGAAAAAAAGTACATATAATCCCCCCTTACATCCCCTTGTAGAAACATATGAAAGGTCAGTTATGGAGGATATATATAATATCTTTAAGTATAATAAAAACATCAACAACTGGAACATAACAAGGGGAGAAAATGAATTGTTAAATAATTTAAGAAAGGATAATAATGTAAAGGTTATGATTCCAGACAAGGGGGGAGGGGTTGTTTTGTTTCGTAGTTTGGATTATTCCGACGAGATGTTAAACTTATTATTCGATAATAGTACCTATGTGGGGATATCTAAATACCAGGTAAACATAGCGTACACTAGGATTGATTCATACCTGGAGGAAGATTTATTAGATGGAAGAATAAGCAAAGATATTCATGAATTTTTATATAGAAAGGATTCATTAGTTCCGGTTTTCTTTAGTATCCCCAAGATACATAAAAATATTAGTAAACCGCCATTTAGACCAATAGTAGCAGCTAGGGGATCCAAAATTCACCCTTTAACTGTGTTTATAGACAATTGTGTACAACATATTATTCAGAAAGTACCACATTTGTTATAAGATTCGTGGGAATTTTTGAAGAATATTAAACAAGAACTCTTTAGTGATAATGTCCTCTTTCTCCCAGTGGACATAAAAGATCTTTTCACAAGCATTCCCAAATTAGAAGGGTTGACTTTTTTTGAAGAAGTGCTTTTCCAATATTCGGATTTGGATAATGATATGGTTAAACTAGTTTGTGAATGTATGAGTTTGGTACTAGACAATAATTTCCTTTGGTTTGAAGGTGAATATTACCAACAAATCAAGGGTGTCCCTATGGGAGCAGCATGTTCACCTGTTTATGCAAACCTCGTTTTACTGGGTTGGGAGAACAACTTTGTATTGGTGGCCCCCATTGACTAGTGTTAAACTATATTTATGCTATTTGGACGATATCTTTATACTATGGACTGGTATGGAAGAAGACGTCCCTAAATATATAGAATATTTAAATTCAACTACCCATTTTTTGGAATTTACGTACCAATACCATAAAAATTCAATTAACTTTTTGGATACAACCATTTCCAAAGAAAAAGAGGGATTCAAATCCTTGGTATATAGAAAGAAGACTTTTTGTAATGCCTACCTACATTTTCAAAGTGAACATCCATTTAGCCAAAAAATTAGTATGGTGAAAGGACAGGCTATTAGGATTGCTAGGATGACATCCTGTAAAGAGGACTTAGATAAAGAATTTTAAATTATTTCCGATATGTTTTTGGAGAGAGGTTATCCATTGGAGCTTCTAGATAATATTCTTCAAGAAATACATACACAATGGGGTATTAAGTACCATCCCTTGTTAGGTACCCATACGGAAGAGATACCAGGCAACAGTGTAAATGGTTTAAAACCAGGAAATTTCACTAAGGCTTGTATTTTGCAGTATAATACAAATACCCATTTAGTCCAAGAAGCTTTTAAAAGAAATTGGAATATTTTTAGGACTAAAAAGGAAATTTTGGATAAAGTAGGCAAGAGGCCAAAATTTGTTAATAGAGTAGGTTACAATATTAAACAGTTATTGGAGTATAAATTTGACAACATGGGTCAAGATAAAAGGGGTACAAAGCAGTGTGGTATGTGCAAATATTGTCCATATATTACTAAGGAAACTACATTAGTCTTAAACAACAATATTGGGAGTAAAGTTTATTTCAAAAAGGGCAATTGTAATACAAGAGGGGTAGTATATTTGGCTTGGTGCACGACAAGTGGGCATTTTTATGTAGGGAAAACTGAAAGAATGTTAAAAAACAGAATATACGAACACTTAAATGATGTAAAAAAATCATAAAACTACAAATGCATTATATAGGCATTCTATTAATTGTGAAAAAATTGATAAATTTGTGTTTGGCATTCTGGAAATAGTACAAATCAACCCTAGAGTTGGAGATTGGAAAAATATTTTAAAAAAGAAAGAGAGCCAGTGGCAATTTAGACTGGCAGCTATGTTTGCACCAGGCTTAAATGACTATGTATCACTTGTTCCTATGTTACAAGAGAGAGCTAATAATATATAGAAATAATACATAGGACTAATAATGTGTTTTTTAATGGTATCAATTTAAGGTGTATTAATAGATTTAATAAAATATGGATAGAAATTTAATGGGTTTTAATTTAAGAATTTTAAAGTTTATTCTTGTATTTAACTTTATTATTATATTATATTATTTTTTATTAATTTCTATTAATATATTTTTTAAGTAAAGTGAAAGTATATTTATGTATATGACAAATGCTATATAACAAATATTCAACATTTAGTGGTTAATAATTTATGGGATGTAAATTAGTAGTGCATATAAGAAAGTTTTCAAATGTAATTTTGGTGATATCTTTTTAAATTTAACAGTCACGACTGTTTAGTATATAAATTAAGTTAATTGGTGCTTTTGTTTTATTTCTGAAGAAGTCTCTATTGGAGATGAAAGTACTAAAATGGATTATTAAAGTGCTTGCATTTTTTTTCTCATTGTGTTTTTCATCAGTACAAGTTTTTACAACATTAGTGGTTCCGTACAAGGTTTCGGCTATTTTTTTGTTTTAGTATTCAGCTTTTGGTTTTTGGTTACGTTATAAAGACTCTCCACTGGCACAGATACAGGGTACAGATCTCAGCCTAGTGGGCAAGCTAAAACCTATAGCACCCTTTCTATCCAACCATTGCTGTGTGTCCCTGCCCAAGTAGCTGACACACACACACACACACACACACACACACACACACACACACACACACACACACACACACACACGCACACACACACTTTGAGATAAGAGTTAGATACAACCACAAACACTCCTGGGGAAGGCTGGCACAGGTTCTCCAGCTGTGCCTCTTTTAACCAGACTATACGGTAGTACCACTTGCCATCGCCCACTAATATTTATCAGTTACTAAAAGGCCCTCATGAAAGGGTGTCCAATTATACTGTGCAATATTATTATCCAAATGGTAAGTGTGATTGAACAGCGAGGGTATTGTAGTGGGTTTGTACAATATCACTAAATACATGCAATGTACTCTTAGAGCTTAAATTATCTCTGCACAAAAGTGCAACAGTTGAATGGTTTAAAAATATTTAATAATAAATAATAAAAACACAAGACAATACTTCTTACTGCACAGTGCTAGTCAAGAGTTCAGAGATCACACAGAGATACTTAAAATAATACAGTAGAAAAGTCCTGACATCAATACAGAAAAAAGACTAATCTAATATTCCTATTTCCTAGCTATATCTAAGGGAAAACACAGTTCTAAAATAAACTTACATATAGAACACAGGCAGATTGGCGAGTTGGATGTTCTCAAGACAAAATGCTCAAATGCTTTCATTCTTTCTGTCCTTAAATTGATAACACAGTACACCACTGATTCATTTCAGATTATATAATTTCTTTCTGGTTCCCAGGCTAACAGAAACTCAGAGGTTAATAGCCCTTTTGATCTTGCAGCTGGTCAAGAAACCAGAGCAGTAAAAGAAATTATAAATGCAAATTCTAGCAATTAACTCTGGTCTCAAAACAATAGCCAGAATTCCTTCATCCAGACATCTCGGCTCTGAGCCCTGAGATCAAAAACAGTCATGAAATGCTTCACTTATCAGCTTTCTTACAGCAGAGTGCACTGTTGTTAATTTTTTTAAGTTCAATATCCAATACAGTCTTTTCACATTTAAGAGAACAAGCCTGTGGCTTACATTAATATTTACAAATGACAGAATTATGTACAAAATTCTATCTAGCTAGGCAGGCAGCCTTCACCTATCTTCACACAGGTCATGCCTACTCAACCTGACAGACCTCTTTGAGAAGGTCACCAAAGCAATGGATGAGGGCAAAATGGTTCACACTGCCTACCTTGACCTGACAAAGGCGTTTGACCCAATACCCCACTCAGGCATTGTTGATAAACTCAAGAGGTTAGGTGCAAACCTATGTGCCACCTGGTGGACAGCCAGCTGGCATCACAGACAGGACCGAGGAAGTTAGAATTGGAGAGTCTACCTCTACAAAAAGGCAATTTATAAGTAGAATCCCTCAGGGATCAGTCCTGCCAGTGTATGTGGTCTCTGGCTGACTAAATTTGCAGATGACTGCAAATTAGGAGCTGTTATTGAATCACCCACCAACACAAATGTTCTCAAGGAAGGGCTGACACAGGCATCCAACTGGTGTCAGAGCCATGAACTAAAACTAAATGCCAAGAAATGCATACAGATATCCATCTGGATGTCATCCACACCTGGTAACTATCATATTGACAACCCATCCCTAAGAGTTGACCCAATAGTCAGGGACTTGGGGGCATACATAGATTGTAATCTAGCCTATGACCATCACATGTCTACAGTAGTGAGGAAACCAGTTTGCCCCTCCTCACTTCATGTCTAGCTCCTCCTTAAACCCTTATGCCTGGATCACAGTCAGAGTTGTATTCCTCTACCCCACAGAGCCAGCCTTCTACTCTGTGTGTGAATGCTGTCAGATACACCCATGAGGGCTGCCACCACTGGATTGGGATCTTGAATCATGCACTCCTTGGTCCTGTAGGCACTGATATTTATTTATTTGACATTTGTTGACTGGGAAAGTCCTACTTGGTTAGGAACCCACTTTCAGTAGAGGCCCGGGGAAAAAAGTTCCACAAAGTAAAAACCTCTGACAAAATAAAACTACAGTGATCTTTACATTTACATGAGAGTGCGTAGCCCTTGCAACATATAGGCAGTTGATATTCATTTACAACAGTAATTTTGCAGTCAAGAAATACAGAGATATAGGTTAGTTCAATTACTTTATCTAATTATAATCATTTTGGTAAGCTGATTGTACACATTATAATGAAAATTTGTATAGTTAGAAGGGACGTCTACAAACTTTTTTAGGCAGACTGCAGGTAGACCTTTGAAAAAAGAGATTAAAAGAAAGTAAAGTTTAGCTAATGTACATTAGTAAGATGAGCATCTAATTAGAAGAGCGAAATGAGGGAGCTTCATATTTGTCATCAGGACTCAGTAAATCAGGCAGCTGTGTCTGCTAAGGGGGACAGGGAAGAAAAGATGGTAGGGTAAAGTAGAACAAAACAAAGTGGGGAAGGGGCAGGGTGGAGGAAGGAGGAAAGTATAGAAGAGTTAAGGGAGTGGAAGGTAGGGAGGGGGAAAGGTAGCTAGGTCTACTGGTACAAGGGCTGCATGCTGTATGGTTTTGTAATGGTCCTTTATTCAAAATCCTAGTATCTCAATCATCCTCTTCCATCTTGACTCGTAACCTTTTACTTCAGTTATGCATATTTCTCTTAACTATGTAGTTGTAAAGTACCCCCTCTCATCTCAGGCAACCCCCAAACCACCTTGTTCATGGGTACAGTTAGCTTAGCCCACTTAAGTCTTGCCTTCTTTCCTCCCAAATAAATTTCATCAACTTCTGTCAAATTTTGTTAAAAAGTAACAGACTAAGACTTTCTGTAGCACAAAGTGACAGAATCATTAATGCAACCCAGATAACCCAAGTCTGAATAACAGCTGAGGCAATGGAAGAGCTGGGAAGAATGAGAGTGAGGGCATCTGCAGCCTTAACCATCCGGCAGACAGAAATGATGGTCCGTGTCAAGCCAACCTGCTGCTGTACAAGTCTAGGCTTTCATGTTATCAGTGTCTACAGGACCAAGAAGTGCGTGATTCAAGATCCCAAGCCAGTGGTGGCAGCCGTCATGAGTGCATCTGGCAGCATTCACACACAGAGTAGCAGGCTGGCTCTGTGGGGTACAGGGACACAGCTCTAACAGTGATCCAGGCAACAAGAGTTTAAGGAGGAGCTAGACATGAAGTGAGGAGGGGCAAATTGGTGTGACCCACTTGCCTCTCCCAGAGTGGTAGGTTGGGTAGTTTGTGTACACCTGGAGGCATACAAGCTGGTACAACCTCTCTAGTAGAGATGTGAGAATCTACTGCTCATGCCACTAACAGAGGAGAGGGTTACTTGCAGGGCACAGCCCTTTCAGAAGTCAGAAAAGACAAATGTCCAAGGCAACCCATGCTAGAAATCCAAACACTTTGCCTGCTGAGTGTTCAGGACTAAAACTCAAACAGAAATGAACTCGGGCAACAGCTGTGAGACACTGCCAAAACCATATGAAAATAAGACCGAAAGTAAAGCATGGAGGTGCTTAGGCGAAATGGCAGTGGAATTTGTAACCAGATTGTTTAATGAAATCTTGGAAAGTCAGAGGATGCCTGAGGACTGGAGAACACGTGTTTTGGTACCTATCTTTAAGAATAAGGGTAATGTGCAGAGCTGAAGTAACTACAGAGGGATAAAATTGATTAGTCACAGCTTGAAGTTATGGGAAAGAGAAGTGGAAGCAAGGTTAAGAAGGGAGGTGATGATTAGTGATCAGCAGTATGGTTTCATGCCGGGAAAGAGCACTACAGATGTGATCTTTGCTCTGAGAGTGTTGACGGAGAAATTTAGGGAAGGTCAGGAGTTGCATTGTGTCTTTGTGGACTTAGAGAAAGCATATAACAGCGTGCCTGGAGAGGAGTTGTGGTATTGTATGAGGACGTTAGGAGTGGCAGACAAGTAAGTAAGAGTGGTACAGGATATGTACGAGGGTAGTGTGACAATGGTGAGGTCTGCATTGGGAGTGATAGATGCGTTTAAGGTGGAGGTGGGATTACATCAAGGATCAGCTCTGAGTCCTTTCTTATTTGCAGTGGTGATGGACAGGTTGACAGACGAGATCAGACAGGAGGCCCCGTGGACTATGATGTTTGCAGATGACATTGTGATCTTTAGTGAGCATAGGGACCAGTTTGAGGAGACCCTGGAGAGGTGGAGATATGCTCTAGAGAGCAGAGGAATGAAGGTCAGCAGGGCTAAGACAGAATATAAGTGTGTAAATGAGAGGGAGGGTAGAGGAATGGTGAGGATGCAGGGAGTAGAGTTGGTAAAGGTGGACGAGTTTAAGTACTTGGGATCAACAGTTCAGAGTAATAGTGAATGTGGAAGAGAGGTGAAGAAGAGAGTACAGGCAGGGTGGAGTGGGTGGAGAAGTGTGTCAGGAGAGTGAAAGGGAAGGTCTACAAGAGGGCAGTGAGACCAGCTAATGTTATATTGGTTGGAGTCAGTGGCATTGACAAAAAAGCAAATGTCAGAGCTGGACATGGCAGACTTAAAGATGTTAAGATTTGCACTGGGTGTGACTAGGATGGACAGGATTAGGAATCAGTATATTAGAGGGTCAACTCAGGTTGGACGGTTTGGAGACAAAGCCAGGGAGGCAAGACTGTGTTGGTTTGGACATGTGCTGAGGAAAGATGATGGGTATATTGGGAAAAGGATGCTAAGGATGGAGCTGCCAGTTAAGAGGAAAAGAGGAAGGCCTAAGATGAGGTTTATGGATGCGGTGAGAGAGGACATGCAGCTGGTTGGTGTGACAGAGCAAGATGCAGAGGACAGGAAGAAATGGAAACAGATAATTCGCTGTGGCGACCCCTAACAGGAACAGCCGAAAGAGAGAAGACTTCTAGAGGAAAGTAAAGTTGTATAAGATCTTACCATAACAGTAGATGTCTTTCTCGTCACCATTACAATATTCATTACACTAGTGTTCCCCTGCAAAGGGCAGTCTGACCTCTGCCCAGTATACCAAAGCCTTTAGGTTATTTTAAGTTATGCGGTATGTCACTTGAATGCTCCTTGCCTAGTGTAGGACATAAAGGTGATGTCCAGACATACCATCTTCAGAACTGAAAAGCCCTAGTAGGACTGCCAGTCCAAGGAAAAACAAGTGGTAGTCGGTACATCCAGAAGAGAAAGAGACCAAGGGGAAGAGGGAGGGAGTGAATACTGCAACAGTGAAGAGAAGGACATCTACCGTTATGGTAAGATTTTACACAACTGTACACTGTCCTTCCATTTCATGCTGCAGTGTTCATTACACTAGGGAGAGGCCAAAGCTCAGGAAGAAGAGCAGGAGAAGGAAGGGCCAGCAGAGACCTCTGGGAACCCATGAAGGATAGCCCTAGCAAAACCAGCTCTTGCTCTGGAAATTCCATCCAAGCTGTACTGCTGGGTAAATGTATGCAGAGAAGTCCAGGTATCTGTCTCAGGAATACAGTTTGTATACAAACCCTTGAAAAAAGCACCAGAAGAAGCCATAGGTCCAGCAGAATGAGTCTTAACAGAATAAAGAAGACCCTTACCATGAAAGGAACAACAAAAAGAAATTGCTTTAGAGATCCAAGAAGAAATAGTCTGCTTAGACACAGCTAATACTAAGGAACTAGAATGAACGGAAATAAAGAACCGATAAGATTTTCTAATAGTCTTAGTCTTATTCAAATAAAATCTGAGATGTCTATGCACATCTAATGTGCGCAACACCTTTTTACTGGCAGATTGCAGAGAAGGGACAAACTGGGCAAATGAATAGACTGATTAAGGAAAAACTCATTCACCACCCTGGGCATAAAAGAAGGATTAGTATGCAATGACACCCTGGCCTTATGAAACACCAAAAAAGGAGAACAAGCCATAAGGACGTGAGGCTCAGAAACCCATCTGGCAGAAGTAAGGGCTAACAAAAGTAAAGTCATCCAACAGCAATGCTTCAAGGAAGTTGAAGATGCAGACTCAAAAGAAGCCCGAGTTAATTTTTCCAAAACAAAAATAAGATCCCATGGAGGAGAAATAGGCTTCCTGGGAGGCCTAATATGAAGGGCACTGTTAAGAAATTGTTTAGAATCAGAACTAGAAGCTAAATGATTCTGAACTAGAAGATAAAGGCAGACAAGCAGAAATAACTGATAAGTGGGCCTTAACAGAAGTATAAGCCATCCCAGCATTGAGCAATTCACACAGATAAGACAGAACCAAAGGAACATCCACTAAAAGTGGATCCAGGTTACAAGAAAGACACCAAACAGAAAACAACCTCTTCCATTTGGATAAGTAGGATTTCCCAGTACTGGGTTTTCAGGCATCCTGCAGGACCCTAAGCATGTCCTCAGAAAAGTGTCTATGTGGAATCAAAATCCTATCACCCACAGTGTCAGCTGAAGACTGAACAGGTGGGGATGGATGAAAGATCCCTTGTCTTGTGTGAGTAGGTACACCCTGTGACACTTGTGATGATTGCCATTGGCTAAATACAGAAGAAGAAACCAATATTGTCTCAGCCAAAAGAGACTCACTAACAAGATTCTGGAAGCATCCTGTTGAATTTTAAACAGGACTTTTAAAATGAGGGGAAAGGGAGGGTATGCGTAAAGAAACATCCTCTTCCAAGAAAAAGATAGGGCATCCACCTTCCATAACCAGAGGACTTGGGACACTGGCACAAAATGGAGGAAGCTGTCTGTTTAGAGGGGAAGCAAAAACATCTATTTAAGGAGTACCCCACTGGTGGACAATCCAGAAACACATTCGTGTGAAGTATCCATTCACAGGATTGAGTTACGGACCTGCTCAGAGTTGTCTATCACAATGTTTTAACCTGAGGGAATGTAAACTGCCTGAAGAGTCACTTAATACTGGAGAGCAAGTTCCCACACCAGGAATGCCAACTGGCAGTGAAGATAAGATCTTGTCCCCCTGTGTTTGTTTGCATACCACATCAGTGTGGTATTGTCTGTAAACAGTTTGAGAGGGCCTGGGGAAAAGAGAGGATGAAAAGCCTGAAGAGCCAGCAGCAAAGTTCTAATTTCTTTGACAATGATGTGCTCTTTCTGACTGTGAGGTGGCTAAACACCCTGCACCTTTAGGGACTCAAATGTTGCTCCCCATCCCACATCTGAAGTGTCTGCGAACAGCTCCTGAGAAGGAAGAGGTGGATGAAGAGGGAGCCTGGATTTAGAGACAACTTCTGAATCCACCGCTGAAGTTCCTTCTTGAGACAGAGTATAATAGGAACTACAAATTCAAGGGGATGTGCTTGTTACAGCCAAACTGACTTCAGAAACCACTGAAACCTTCTCATGTGGAGTTTGGCCAGAGGGAGCATAGGAATGGTGGAGGCTATAAACACCAGATCTCTCAGAAATTCCCTGGCTGCTACACAGGCCAGAATAAGAAGATGTGAAATATGGAAATGAAAGTTAAGGCCTTGGGAAAAGACAAGGATGGCAGTATAAGCACAGTCTGGATCCTGCACCCCAGAAAAACAAGGTGTTGAGAAGGAGTCAGAAAAAACTTTTTGAAGTTTATTGTGAGCCACAGGCTTTGCAGAAAGGAAATGGCAGAATGAAGATTTTGCAATAAGATCTCTGGAGAGAATAACTGAAACAGGAGGTCATTCAAGTACATGGATCCCCTGAAGCCTGCAAAAAGCAGTCACAGGAGTGAGGCATTTGGTGAATACCCTTGAGGCAGTAGAAAGGCCAAAGGGCAAAGCAAAGAACTGAAAATGCCAGGAAGCAACAGAGAAATGTAAAAACTTCCTGAAAGGGGGATGAATAGGGACATGGAGGTAATCATCCTTGAGATCCAGAGACACCATATAAGCCTAAGGAAGCAAAAGAGGGAACAAAGTCTGAAGGGACAACATTCAAAAGGACGGTACCTTCAGAAAAGTCTTTAGATGAGAGCGGTCTAGAACTGGTCTCCAAATACCCTCTTTCCTGGTCACTAGAAACATCCTGGAGTAAACCCCCCTCCCTTGTGGGACACAAGCACTCCCTGAATAGTACCCCGAGTCAAAATATCTTAAACCATCCCTGGAAAGAGACAGCTGTTCCTGAAGGGGTGAGGAATTCCCACGGAGGGAGAAATTTCCAGACCATGAAATACCCCTAGCAGATAGTGGACAGAACCCAGGAATCCTGAATAATATTTAGCCAAACAAGAAGAGAGAGACAGAGGCAAAGAGAAAGAGTGAAGTGGCTGGGAAGAATAGGATTAACAACTGCTGATTCATCAGGAAAAAGAGACTTCTGAGGCACAGAAGTCTGAGCAGCCTTTACAAGATGATCCCGCTTGCCACCGTTTTTACCCTTAGGAGGGTGAGATTGCCTTCGAACAAAGGCTGGCTTTTGGGAGGTAGTTTTTCTGAAATTTAAGCACAGGAGAAACACGTTTAAGTTCCTGTGAAGCCCTGTCCTTATCCTGAAGGGACTTAAAGCAGCAGCAGCTTAACCAAACAAGTGTTTATTATCTAAAGGAGCATCCATCAACTTAGCCTTAATATCACCAGGCAAAAGTTGAAGCTGAAGTCAAGAATAACTACTCATCAATGACCCAAAAGCAGCAGCCCTAGAAGCATCTCCATCATCATAACTACACCTGATGGAATGATGAGCCACCTGGAAGGAAGTTCCTAACAGAGAAAGGGCAGAAGTCTTACTTTCAGAGTCTGGAAGGTCAGAAATCACCTGACAGGCCTGGGAAAGGAGAATCAGTAAGTACCTGGGAATGTGGTCTAATTAGCAGTTCTAAAAGCCACGGGAGCAGAGGTTTAAACATTCCTGCCTAGTCTTTCCATGGTTCTGCTATGGCTTGTCAGAAGCTACAGACACCACCAATGGGCCAGCAGAATGATACTTGTACAAGAATTTACAGTCTTCAGGCATCCTATAGAACTTATCAGGATTCTTGGGGCAGGGGGCTGAAAGTCTGGAGCCTTAGAGGCATTAGAAAAGGCATCCAACAAAGTAGCCAAAACAGGAGGGACAGTAGAAGGTCCCGGAAAATCCATCTGAAGTAGTAGCTCATAATACCTTTTTTTGCATCTCAGAAACTTGAGCAGAATCTCATTTAAAGGACTCCATCAACCTAAATATTGTGTCCCCAAACAAAATCTCTTCAAAGGGAGTACCAAGACTGGTAGGTTCTTCTTCCTCTGATCCATAATCCAAAAGAGGGAGAATCTGGGAGGAGTAAGCAAGAGATTCTTCATCTGAATCTGCCTCCTCCTATATAGGACAAAGGGGGGGGGGGGCATAACAGAAACCCCCTGAGGTTTTAAAGCTATCAAGGCACTAAACAACCCCTCAGTGAAGGAATGTCATTCACTCTGTGGATACTTAGGAGCTGGAGAAATATGTTTAGTTTTCTGCTTTTTCTTTAATGGGATGCCTGCTTTATAAAATTTAGAAGGCTCTGACCCCAGATGACATTCAATAATTCTAATAGGGACTTCTTCTCTGACTAAAATCTGAGGAACACCCCTAGGCTCCTCAGAGATAATCAGCTCCATGAAAGTCCAAAGCGGACATCTGCAATGTCTCCTCGGATGTGTCTAAGATCAGATATTCACCAGCCTCCAACATGATTGTGGCAGAAGGATCCAGCAATGAAGCCAGGTGAATCTCCGGGCTTTCACTCGCCTCGGGAGAGACATCTGGCAGAGGCTGTACAGCAGAAGATTCCAGCCTAAATTTCTTGGCCTTCTTCTTAACAGATGGCTGTCTCTCAAAGCAGGCAATTTCCTCAATTGTGTCTTTAGCAAGAAGCTTAAGACATTCATTCTCAAGATAAAGTGCCGAAGAAAAACACCTACTATGAACAGTCCTGGTCTGCCTGACAGACAGAACAGGACATATGGTCATGCGAAGCACCAAGGCAAAACCAACACTGTTAGTGGCAGTCTTTATGGGAAATCTGTCTTCCACACTGGCATTTTCCCTTCTTGGATGACATGAAACTCCACAAGCAGCAATATAGTAAAAAAAAGATAAGCAAAAACCCAAAGGGGCACTTATCTGTTACGGCTTGGTGAATCAGCAACGGAATGGGCATTCGAACTGAAGATCAAAAGATGGTATTCGGATTGGCAGCAAAGAATTTCTGAGGATGGTACATCTGAACGTCACCTTTATGCCTTATGCTACAAGAGGAGCATAAGAGTTGTGTACGGTGTACCTTAACGCAACCTAAAGGCTTTGGTATACTGGCCAGATGTTGGGCCACTATTGGCATGGGATCCCTAGTATAGTGAATACTGCAACAGCAAAATGGAAAGACGCATCTCCTTATTTAAAAGGAGAAAAAACAAGCTTAGAAATTTCCTTATAATGAATAATTTTATCGGAGATGATTAGCACTATCATGCAGAAACAGAATTCATCAAATCAAAGAATCTCAGACAAGTTACAGAAGTTCGATTTATATATACATTCAGTGCTAATCATCTTCGATAATATCCTCCACTCTTCTGTGACTGTGAAGTTAGAAAGTTTTACAGAGAGGTAAGGGGGAGCAAGGCCAACCAACAAGGAGAGTGCAAGAGGAGCTGACCCACTGCAATTCTTTTTTAACTTTTTTCTTTTTTTCTTTTTGGCAATGTTTAATTTTAATGACACACTGTGACTCGCTCTCTGGGTTAACACAGGGAATTAGGCAGGTATATGAGCACCTACATCATGTGACAAGTCTACTTCTTTGCGCAGACTTCTGCACTCTGTTTCAATGTATTTATTCCCTTAGGCAACTTTCTAAACTAGTGAAATGATTAACAAGTCATCTAATCAATGAGACAAATCTCAGCCAGGCTACCCTGTTAATTACAACCTGAAAGATTTTATAGGTCTTTTTTCAAAAATATTTTCAGGAACAGAGAAGATCCAGAGAGTACTGGTATTACTTTATTGTTGGGCTTATAGATGCCTTATTTTTCTGCAGCTCTTGTGCGCTTTGTTCAAGATGAGATACTTTAAAGAATGTTCACTGGTTCCACAGATTTTTTACTAGAGTTTGCAGTACCTTGGCCTGATCACTAAGCTAGAGACACTGCAGTAGTCAGAGATATTTGTTAGCTGCGCTATACTAAACTGAGTCACACCTACTGTACTCGACGTTTATTGCTCAACCACTATTAGTGATGCTCATGTTTGCCTGCACCACACAGAAACAATGCTTTTCCTTGTATCATATATATTTTTTATTCTACAAGATGGCAACTTTCCAGAGGAAAGAGTGGCAGTCAGATTGTATTTCACTGACACCTCATTCACCAAGATGCAGCAACCTCAGGGCAAGATTAGTATAGTAGGAGGATAAAGTCGTGGGAGAGGGGGATGCTGCGGGCTTGCTTATGCAAAAACGTTTTTGATGCACTGTCTTTGCACAAAGTTTCACAAAGTACACACACATGCTTTGAGTACTCAAGCTGCGCAGTTTCATGGAGCTGCAGCTGAGTGCTTTAGTCTACAGGTGCGTCATTTTTAAGGGGATATAATGGTGCACAAACGTGAGCAAGAGAAGGAATGAATCGTCCCTTATGAATAAATTTTAACCAAAATCTTAACATTTCTTACAGAATTTTCTCAGTTTGAGTTACAGACTGAACTGTAGTTCTTAGTCTAACCAAACTTTGTAGAATGTTCTAGCTACAAGTTTTACAGAGTTTTTGAAGATGGAATCCTATTCTCCTTCATACTTTCCTTTTATTGCATGTTAATTGGTTTCTAGGACAAACAACATAAATAGACAAATTGCACATATTTAGTTCTCTCATGCTAGTGAATAATATGTGCATGACATTTGAGCCTCTTGTGGGTGTCTTGATTGTTCCAGAGTGTTTGCATTGACAAAGTCCAAGAACCTCTCAGCTAGCATGTCTGTGGACATGTATGTTTCCCAGTCAATGGTAGGATTCTCTAAGGCGTGACAGTCAGGCTTTATCCTCCTCGACAAGTGCCACCTGCATTTAAGGACTGGCCCTAAATGTCCCAAGCTGGAGAACTACAGGACATTACTGCTGCAGTGTTGTAATCAGAGCTCCAACTGAGATATTTTTGTTTTGACTTACCAACTTTTCCACCTTTGGAGCAATATGAGGGCCACAAGGTGGGGCATGGAATGCCATCCCTATGGACATGTGTGCTGAACTCTGGATATGGTGCAACCATGATGCTTAATAATTCAAGCACATGCCAGAATTCTGCATCACTGATGACTGCCAAACCTCCATTTGGAAATAGCATAATGGTCAATGGATCTTACTGTATTCCTACCCTACCTTGAGATAAGAAAGATGGCTCTGGTCACTCCCTCCTGCAGGGTCCTCCACTGCCCAGAGCACTATGTTGAACTGAGGTCCTTATGGTCATAGCCAGGGTTTCATCCTTCTACACTAGATGCAGCTTAGCTGTAGAGGTATGCCCCAAGTCCTACTCCCAAAATCTCTCCTCCAAACTGACCCTTCAGAAGCAGCACAAGTGCAGCAGCCCAGCGTCCGTGATCACTAATGCATGACTAAAAAAGGCAAAAACTGACGCTTTTAGAAAATAAGAAAGCCCCTTCCTTCCTGACCCCAATATCATAATCCTCAGACAGCCACCAGGCATCTGCCAGCAACCTTCCCTCAACTTATGCTAACTTCTTCCTGCTTTCTTCTGAGATGGAAGGGAGCAGGATTTCTTCACAGGTGAACAACAAAAATAACAATAACCCAGTTGCTCCAGCAAGGAGTTATTTAGCTCTGCTAGGGTGGCCTCTCTGCCTCCACTGTTGCATTCCAAACATTATATCCCTAATTCCTATCTACTTAACAATCTATTTATAATACAGCTATCTGCCTACATATGTATACTGTCTATTTATACATCTATCCACCCACCTATGTATAATATTTATACATCTATCCACCCACCTATGTATAATATTTATACATCTATCCACCTATGTCTACTGTCTATTTATACATTGATCCACCTACCTATATATACTGTTTACTTATGCATCTATCCACATGCCTATGTATATTGTCTATTATACATCTATCCACTTATCTATGTCTACTGTCTATTTATACATCTATGCACCTACAGTACCTATGTATACTGTCTATTTATACATTTATTCACCTACCTAAATATACTGTCTACTTATATGTCTATCCACCTACCTACGCATACTGTCTAGTTACACATCTATGCACCTACAGTACATTTGTATACTGTGTATTTATACATCTATACACCTACCTATGTATACTATTTACACATCTATGCACCTACCTGTGTCTACTGTCTATTTATACATCTATCCACCTACCTATGTACACTGTCTATGCCTACCTATTTATCTATGTATCTACCTAACAGTTTATTGGGTAGAAGGACTTTTCCTCAGGCCCTTTTCATCACAACCAGGGCTAATTTCTGAGCATATACAGATCACAGTTATTAAAACAGTTACATTCAGAGTTCAAATTAAGGAACTTCTGGTGGTGTTTGCAACATATTTACAATACATGGTATATTTAAAGAACAGCTTGGTAGAATATTCTGTGAACATTTGAATAATACAGTTAAAAGATGTAAAATAAACAAACACATTAAAATTAAAGCTAAGTAATAAAGTCTTCATGTTAGAATTAAAGGTGCACATTAAAACTAAAGTTAAGTAACAAGGGAGTACCAAGTTAAAACTAAAGGTAACCATTACAACAATGCACTTGGTAAACTAAAGTCATTACAACCATGTACATTTTCAGAAAGATTAAAATATTCTTGCAAAAAATGCACACAAAATAAGTGCACGAGCCATTAACAACTGTCCCTAAGATAGGTATATTAATATTCTGTAGAAAGGTGTACTTTTAATTTGGATTTGAGTCTTTTTACAGTCTGCTTCTTAAGAACGTCCAACTAAAAGATGATTTCAACATGCCAATCCAATCCAGTTCACAAAGATGTCATTTGACCAACAGCCTATATAAACGAAGGTCTGATCAACATCAGTGTTTGAGACAAGAAGGAGTTTTAATAAATCCTTTCAAAGCTAAGAAAGGCACTCTTCTTGGTCGATTAGGTTATATATACAATGGTTACTAACAGAAGGGTAGCTCTATCATCCACTAGAAAACAAAGTGACTTGGTGCAGTGCAAAGGTGTGGGTACAAAGGTCAACTGGAGAAATGAACCTACACTTCTTTTTCACTCTTTCAGCAAAAGGTATGTATTTCTGAAGGAGTATGGGACAACAGGAAGCCTTTGGTCGTAGCTTTGATCTTATTCTATACTTCTCCCCCACCGCCATCCCCCAATAACCTGCACATGCGTGTGCACACACACACACACACACACACACACACACACACACACACACACACACACACACACACACACACACACACACACACACACACACACACACACACACACACACACACACACACACACACACACACACACACACACACACACACACACACACACACACACACACACACACACACACACAAGCACACCTCTTCAACCCATCTACAAACCCTAACTGCCCTCCCTCATATGACCACTATGGTTAGCAGAAAAAAAAAAAAAAAAGAAAAGCATACAGTTACCTAAAATAGACAAACAGCTTAAATTCAACAGCAACCAAACTAAATCATTTTAAGAAGCCAAAAAAGAAACATATGTAAGCGCTCTGTACTGGAAAAGCTCAAACAACATCCATATATTAGACACCCTCGTCAAAATCTCACCTGAGGGTGCTTCATGCCTTCTAAGGACACGTAAATCATCAATGATCTAAACCAGACAGAAGGGTACCCCTTCTTTAATGGCAGTAAGCTGATAAAGCCCTTTGGCTTTCTATAGTTGGAGAAGATGGCCCTTGGATGTGTATTTTCCCCTTGAAGCTGGAACTCACTTGTTACACTTCAGATTATAGTTCTTAAGTTCATACAGTAGATATATACTAAACTAACAACCACCAAGGCCTTTATAATTCAACTCAATTGTGTTTCTACGTATCATGAATGTTTATTAAGGGGGTAAGTTAATTAGGAAGTTTCTACAGGTTATGTGGTGAGAGTATCATATTTTGAGCATTATTGTCTGCCTGTGTCTGTCAGAGACATGGGGGTCAGACCCAGGGTGAATTTCTGATTTCCCATCCACTGGTCAAGGTTACAGTTAATAGGTTTAGAGATGGACTCAGCTTCACATGTATGGTGAGCCCATTCCAGAGCCCAGGGATGCACTGAGACACACCTGTCTCTCCAACATGCCTTATTTATCTTCCAAACAAAATGTAAATCCTTGGATGAAGTAGTTCTGATGCTGTTTATTTTGCACATGTGTAAAAACTCCATCAGGGCTAGATCTGAGGATGCCTTGTATGCTAGGCATTGATCGCCTCTAAGTAACCTGTACGACACAGTACACTGATAGGGCTTTAAAGTGATCTATATAGGACAGTGTGTTTATACCCTGGATTCCCCTGGCAAGGGCCCCTTCTGGGCATTCCAACTGTTGCATATGTTGACGTTATACTCAATGATAGGTCTTATAAGGGGGAATAAAGTGTCACTATGACTTCCCTGGAACTGAATGCTATGCCTTTATTAATAAGTTGGGACACACAAAATGACTTCCTTACTAACTTGGACATATGTTGATCAAAGGCCAGACTACTATTTACATATGTTCCCAGATCCCTAACTACTGCATCAACCCTTAGGGGTGTCTTATCAATGGAGTAATTAGCCTGGGTAGCAGTTTTCCGAAAAGGTACTATTATGCATTTCTTGTGACTTAGTTTTATTCCATGACCTTAGCACCAGTCATTTGTCTGTGTTAGACCTTCTTTTAAGATGTTTATGTCATGGGGGGAATCTATAGTAGCTCCCAATTTTCAGTCAACTGCAAACTTGGTCAGCCAAAGGCCTTGAACATTAGCCTTTACCTCCGTGAAGTAGATGCTAAATAGGAGCAGTCCCAGTACGGAGCCCTGAGGTACCCTCCTGGTGACCAGTCACTTACTGGAAGAGGTATCTCCAATCCTGACTTCATGGGTCCTGTGTGTGAGCCAGCTGGCAATCCAGTGAGTCATGTAGGGGTTTAGTGAGTTCAGTGAGTTTGTCAGCTACACTGGAGTGGGGTGCTATATGGAATATCTTTTAACTAGGGCCAGGCAGGCAGTATGCATCATTTCTCTCATCCATTGCCTTGGCGACCTTCTCAAAGGAGTCCACCACTTTTAGTAGGCATGACCTTTTTTTGACAAAGCCAAACTGGGCTTGGTCCAGTTTTTAAAGGTTGCCTATGTCTTTCTTGATCATTTCCATGATAATTTGTTCCATGGCTTAGCATATTAGACTAGTAAGACTAATATGTCTGGAGTTTCTGAGGTCAGCTGATGATCCATCCTTGTGAAGTGGGATAACCACTGCTGTCCTCCATTCTTGTGGTACAAAGCCTATTTTGAGGTTATAGTTGAAAAGTGATTCAAGTTGTCCTGATAGGTCATGTTTCCAGCTATTTAGGAGGCATCCCAGGATACTGTCAAGGCCCACTGAGACTGTGTTTTTGGCCTTAGCAAGCACCACCGGACATGCTCTCTGTTAAGAATTGAGGGGGTTATGCTGGTAGGTATTTCATGGAGGGAGGCAGGGGAAGATGAAGGCAAAGTCTGAGCTCAATCTGTCAGCCAGCAAACTTGCTATGTCACTCTGCTCAGTGAAGGTGGCAGCACTGACCAGTAGTTCAGCACACTGACATGTGCTGCCTATTGCATTTTCAGACATAGCTGTAGAAGGTCTTGTGGTTGTCTTTAGCCTGTAAAGTAATCCTGACCTCATAAATGGTTTTGTTGGACTTAATTGTTCCTTAGTTTCCTGTTTAGTTAGTAAACTGCTATCATCATAGGTGTTGTTCTTCCTGATTTTAGCCATAACTTTTTCTCTTTTGTTATATACCCTTATTAAGGTTAGGATTCCACCAGTGCGGTTTGTTTTTAGAATTGTTTTGGGCTTAATTCTAGTAGGTACAGCAGGCTCTACACAGCCATTTACTTGGTCAGAGTCTTTGTGAACAATTCAGCATAGGCTGTTATGAACTTGGGGTTGAAAGAGGCACTGAATTTTGAAAGTCTCTCACTTAATATTAACTGTGACCTTTGTTAAAAGGGTTCCCCACAGAGCAGGGAGTCACCAATTCTCAATTGCATAACTTGTAGTCCAGGTGTGCACAAGATTTTAAGGCACCTTGAGATGAGATCCTAAAGAAGCGTTTTTGATTTACAGCCTATAGTTTGAGCCTTATCAAACCAGAAGTCTTCTGCACATCTCTTACCTTCTTAGTAATAGTTCAGTTTAAAGCTGCTATTAAATACATGCATGTTTGGCTGCAGCATTTTATTCCAGTAAGTTGTGTACTTATATAAGTAAGCACACATCTTATCCATAAAATATCTGCCTAATCCAATAAGTTGTGTGTTTAAGTACATATTTTTGTTATTCACCAAATACCTACTTTTACTTTTCAATTACTTCTGAGTCAACAAAACATTTCCAGAAAGGATGGCAGAACAGAAATGCATGGATAATAACATCAAGAAACAAATGTGATGCATCTACACTTGTCTTATATGCATATACAATGCAAAACCATGAAAGATTTTAGAATTATGGGTTGGTTATTAGTCAAGTCCCCGACTAAAGGAGATCTAGGGCCAGAACCTAAACCCACAAAAATTAAGACGTATCTTGTTTAATAATTCAACTGTTAACAGCAAAGAGTACACTAGAGTTCTACTAGTCAATCAGTCAAATAATTTAAAAAGTAATCCCATGAAATAAAAGTTTAGGCGGCCCTGAAAAAAAGCACTGAATTAGTACAAGGAAAGCTAAGAAATGTATACTAGATCACTATAATGAAACTAAAACATACAGAAGAGTCTAAGACATTCCAGATGCACAGTGTCTTATTACAGTTTCTCTGTTCAGGGCAATGCATAAACACACCTGCTCATATTCCGAACCCCCGGGGTACAATGGACAGCGCATGAAGATTTCAGCAGCAATACAGCCGAGAGACCACATATCTACAGCCTCCCAGTAAGGCAGCCCGAGCATCACTTCTGGAGCTCTGCAACATACAAAATAGCAGAAGGGTAAGTCAGACCTCCTGTGTAAACAAGTACTACTCGTTATGGGCTCAGCATGTGAATCGGACATACGGCCTGAACATTTCTCCAGGCGAGCAACTGCCTCTGAAGAGTCATCTGCCAGAGGGGGTGCAGCAGAAGTTTTAGGCCTAGGCTTCTTGGCCTTCTGCTTCACAAGAAACTGGACCTCAGGCCCTGAGGAACCCTCCATAACGCTTTTCTCAAGGAGTTTCAAATGCTGATTCTCTAAATAAATGGAAAGGGAAGCTATCCTACCCCTCAAAGTTTTAGGCAGACAGAACAAGATTTGGGATCATGGAAAGGCAAAAAGGCACTGTTGGCTATTGTCTTTATGTGGAATCTGATGTCCACATTGACATTTGCCTTTCTTGGATGACATTAAAGCTATCCACAACAAAAAAGGTAAAGAGAGGATTCCTGAATGGGGCACTTATCTGAAATGTTGAGCCAATAACCACTTTGGCAAACAGAACGTATGTACATGTGAAGTGTCCGGACTGGCGGCAAAGAAGTTCTGAGGATGGTGTGTGCGTACATCACTTTTATGGCTGACATCCGACAGCAGCCTGCATGTGCGCCTCTAGTAGTAAAAGTCTTTTGTATACTGGCAGACGTTGGGTCTTTGCAGCAAGGCAACTTCATCATGTTAAAAATACTGCAACAGAGGAATAGAAGGACATCATCATCAGATAAAACCATTATAAGATAAGAACCCTGCTCACTAGTGGAATAAACAGCATCAACTATCCAAAAAAATTTCTGTCCAGAAGTTAAACAAATAAATCATCACACAGCATGTAACGTTGGAAGTGGATTTTGTGTTGACCAGCAGGTAAGCCATTTAATCCTGTTAAACACTAAGCATTTGAGATTCAATATATGACAGCTGAAATGGTAAAACAAATTGCAAAGGTTAAATAGCAACTGACTATCATGGAGGATAAAGCAAGATATTAAAATCTGGGACTCTGTCGTGTTTTGAAGGGTGAAGAGGGGATGGATTTCATGGAATATATGAAAACCAATATGGTGGAGTAAACTCGGCTTGCAAAAGATTTGTTCAGGACAACACTTGTCCGACATATGCCACTGCTGGACTTGTTCCTTAAATATGAGAACTCCACAACAATTCTGACAGTATTACTAACATACTATGAACAGAACAGGTGGAAGTAGAACATTATCAGTGGCTGGATGACCTATAGTTTTGAACATGACTATACAG
This sequence comes from Protopterus annectens, assembly GCF_019279795.1. NCBI lineage: Eukaryota > Metazoa > Chordata > Ceratodontiformes > Protopteridae > Protopterus > Protopterus annectens. The sequence continues at coordinate 12,504,601 of NC_056743.1, forward strand.
AGGTGACTTTGAAACGTATGTATTTTGCAGAAGTAAAAAAAGAATGTACAGGTTGGAAAAGTACAAACTGTCATGCCCCACACCTTCAATGTGTTTTAGAATGGTGGGCTGTCGCCTTTTGATAACCTGAATGAAGCAATTGGAAAAATAAAAATGCCACTTAGAATAGCTCAGTTATATATGGAAGAAAATGGATAGCACACTAAGAAACTGAAATACTGAACTAAAACAATGAACGGGAGTAAGCAATCAAAGACATCTGTTTATGTGCACAGCCCCTGAACAGGGGTTCTATATAGACCTGAAAGCCCCATCTGACAGTGCAAACTGGGTAATAATAGGGGTATGTATATAAAAGTTCAAGTTTCTGAGATGTTTACTCCAACTGTTGATATTTAAAGCTCAAATCTGGTCAATGTGATGAGTGAAAAAAGAAGTTATGTACTCACTGTAACGTTCCATGTGTGTTGTCCATCTTCACCTTCATTCTTACCAGGTTGGGTCTCGGCCTTTATCTTCAAGCTCGAGGTCTTCTGCCAGCTCATCGCTAAACCCTATCCCAGCATGCACTATAATCTTCCCCAGATCCTGCTTGCTCTTATAATGATTGCGTCATAGAAAAGACCAGAGTCAATAAAAGAAGGTTAGAGATTCAGTTCCTCATTGTATAGACTCGGTTGTTCAGGAGTCAGATGGGTAGGGGGAAGGAGGGTGGGATGTAAGAATGAAAGTGAAGATGGACAACACATATGGAATGTTATGGTGAGTACATAACTTCTTTATGTGATACTGTCCTATCTTGCCTTCATTCTTACCAGGTTGGGACAGCATCCCTAGCACTTATCATCTTGGGTGGCTCAAGGGAGAATATTTTTCAGGATCGTGGACCCAAAAGAAGCCCTATTCCTGGAGGCCAAATCAACTTTCTAATGAGTGATGAAGGTATGGAGTTTTGCCCATGTCGCTGCTGCACAAATTGTATCTAAACGTGGAAGAGGTTGCAATAGCTCTTGTAGAGTGTACTTTAACTCTTGTGGTAAGATTCTTATTCCCAGACTTATAGATAAAAGTTATGCAATCTAAAGGCCATTTTGAAAGTGTCACTCTGGAGACGGGAGAACCTTTCCTTGAATCTGAAAAGGAAATAAATAATTAGTCAAATTTTCAGAAATCCTTTGCCCTGTGTAAATAAAAACGTAATTGGCTATGCACATCTAGTTGATGCAATATATATTCTGCCTTGTTCTCATAATTTGAGAAGACTGGCAGCTCTATTGTTTGGTTCAGTTTTGACTCTGATGTTATCTTGGGTAAAAAGGAAGGATTTGTTCATAAGGACATCCTGTCCTTATGGAAAAGCAAGTATGGGGGTTTTATAGACAAGGCTTGCAACTCCTGACACTCTTCTAACAGAAGTGATTGCTTCTAATAGGATTGTTTTCCAGATTAAAAATATGAGTTTGCAAGATGATGCTGGTTCAAAAGGGGGAAATATTAAATGTGATAAGACAAAAGTTAGGCCCCACGGAGTTGGAGGATCTCTGATAGGTGGTCTTAACATCAAGGTACCTCTAAGAAAAGCTTTGCATAGCCTATGAGACATAATGTTTGAGCCTGATTCAACAAGATGGAAACTGGATATAGCTGCTAGCTGAACTCTAACTGTAGCTGCAGATGCACCCTCATTAAAAAGTTTTGCTAGGAATTCCAAAATTAAATTGACTGGGGAAGAAAAAGGGTCAATGTGATTATGAGAGGCCCATAAGGAAAATCTTTTCCAGTTGCTTTTAAATAACTTTCTTGTTGAAGCCTTATGAGAAGAAATTAGGATGCATTTAATTTGGAAACCTTGCTAAAGTTGGAATCGGAGCAGCCAAGCTGGGAGTTTGAGGGTCTAAAGGGATGGGTGGAGCATTCCTGATGCATAAGTCAGAAGATCTGGCACCGGGTCTAGAATCCAAGGCTCCTCCCAAAGATGAGGCCACAGGAAGGAGAACCAGATTTGGAGAGACCAGTATGGGGAGATGAGTATCAAGTCCCTTCCCAAACAACTAACTTTCTGAAGTACTTTGGGAATTAACGGGAAAGGAGGAAAAGCATAGAGAAGACTCAAAGGCTAATCGTAAACAAGTGCATCCCTTGATGACTCCCCTGGAGGGGGGATAAAGACAAAGTAGCTGCTGCATTTGTCATTCATGGATGTCGCAAAAAGGTCACAGGATGGCTGACCCATTTGCGAAAAATCTTTTCAGCTACTTCTTGTTTCAGGGACCACTCGTGGGGCATCAGAATAGTTCTGCTGAGTTTGTCTGCTATCACGCTGGATTTCCCCAGGATGTCTGCTGCTATCAGAAAATGCTGGGAGGAGGTTGCCCATTGCCATACTCTCTGGGCCTCTCGAAAAAGAGTGTAAGGTCTTGTTCCTCCTTATTTGTTTATGTACCACATAACTGACATGTTGTCTGTCTGTATTGCAATAGATCCCAGTGGAAGAGTGTCTTGGAATGCTTCCAACGCTAGAAGCACTGCTCTCATCTCTAGGACACTGATGTGCAAGTGGGCCTCGTGATCCTGCCAGGTGCCTTGGACCGTCTTTCCTAGATAATACCCTCCCATCCTATCTGAGAGGCACCCATGGACACTGTGGCCAGTGGTTGGGTGACTGCAAATGGTTGACCTAGAGTTACCTGAGTGGAGTAAAGCCACCAACGAAGATCCTTCTTGCATGTTTCTGTTAATATCTTATGAGACATTGGTAGGTTTTGCATGGACCACTGAGTGGACAGCAACCACTGAAGAATTCTCATGTGCAGACATGCTAATGGGAGCAGAACTATTGCTGCCATGACTCCCAGGACTTTTAGAACTATCCTTGCTTGTACCATCTTCTTTCCTAGAAGGTATGAAACTTGGTGTCTTAAAACTTGAATTCTTTCTGGAGGGAGTCTGGCTGTCATGTTTGTTGAATCTAATTCTGCCACTATGAAAACCACATTCTGAGAAGGCAGCAAGGCAGATTTTTCATAGTTCATTGTAATCCCTAGGTGAGAGCAAAGTTGTAAGGTTGTGTCTCTTGCTTGTGTTAGTAGATGCCTGGTTGTGGCAGCTAGAAGTCCGTTGTACCCGGAATCCTAAACGTCTCAAGTGAGCTGCAACTACTGCCATACATTTGGTGAACACTCTAGAGGCTGTAATGAGGCCAAAGGGCAGAGCTCGAAACTGGTAATGACTGGCTCCCAGCTAAAAGTGCGGGTGTCTACTGGATCGTCTGTTCATTTCAATGTGGTAGTACACATCCTGGAGATCTATAGAGCACATCCAATTGTCTTTTCCCAGGAATGGGAGTGTTGACTGCAGTGCCACCATCCAGAACTTGGTCATTTTTACAGATTTGTTTAGAATGCAGAGATCCAGAGTTGGTCTCCAGTCTCCTGTTTTCTTTGGAACTAAAACGAATCTTGAGCAAGTTCTGGATCCTATTTGGTCTCTTGGGCACTGTTTGGATGACTCTTCTGTCTAGCAACTTTTGAATTTCTAAAGCTGCTTGTTCCTTTTGACTGGATGGAACATCCGGAACTTTTTCTATCGTTGGAAAGTGAAGGGAAAAGGGTATGATGTAACCTCTGGATATGATGCTTTGCACCCATTTGTCTTTTATTTGCTGCCAGGCTTCCGGGTACCGATATAAGCGAACCCTGACTGCCTCCAGAGTTGGACAGACAGGCCTTCTTCATGAGCACTGAAAAGGCTTGCCAAAGAAAGAAACTCTGTCACCCTGATTCTGCAGACCCCCTCTGCCCCATGTCTGGTGTCTTCCATTACTACTTCCCCCTCTGCCTCTGGGAGAGGCTTTACCAAGTGTGTCCTGAAAAGATCCCTGATATTTTCAGAAGTACATTTCACCACTTCCTTTCTGGCATTTGGGATAAGGTCTAGTAGGTATAGACAAATAGACTCCTACAGCAGATAGTCTTTCCTTCCTGCTCACACCTGATGAGTATGTCCTTGACTTTGGTCTCGAACAGAAACGAGCCATTAAATGGGGCATTCACAAAGGAAGATTTAAAGGGTTCTGCAATGTCACAAAAATGCATCCAAGAATGTCTCCTTAAGGAAATTCCAGAACCCACAGCTCTACTTGCTCCATCTGCTGCATATGAGATGAGTCTCATGGAGGCACTTGTTCTTTCGGTTTTTCCCGGTTAGGGTTCGCCACAGCGGAACTCCGGTCTGCTAATCATTGGCAGTAGATTTTTACAGTGCCGAGGTGCCAGTTCGACACCCAAACTTCAACAAAGGCACACCCATTCTACGCATGCTTTTCGAACACCACTCGACCGCACAGAGGACATGCAGACTCCACACAGAAGGCGCACCAGCCGAGAATCGAATGGGAGAACCTCTTGCTGTGAGGCAACAACACTACCGCTGCACCACCGTGGCTTCAACAGTCTCATGGAGGCACTAGCAACTGAATTTAAGGTAGAGAGCTGAGAGGATACTTTATCTGCAACTCCTTCAGCCACTGAATGATGGAGAGTAACTCCTAGCTCTTTAAGGAGGTTTCTCGGCAACCTTGTAAAATGGGTAAGATAGTTCACCAATCTGAGGGGAAAAGTTGCTGAAGAAAAAAATGCACTTTCCATATCTGTCCATCGTCCGAGACTCCTTGTTCGGGGGGGATAGACAGCAGAAGATATCTCAGAGTTCCTTCTTGGTGGCTGCTGTCACAAGCATAGCATCTACTGGGACTCGCATAGTAAGAAAAGCCTTGTCTGAATGGGATGTAATATATTTGTCTGGCCTCCTAGGAACAGGTTCCACTGAATCTGGGGATTCCCACACCTTTCAAGAAACTAGGTCCATAAGTTCATTGAAAGGCGGAGACACTCAAGAGGTGGAAGGGTGAGATCCAAGGGCCTTCAGGTAAGCAGACTCCTCAGCTGAAGGGTTGGTGGACTTCCAGCCACCTCTTTGTTTTAACACTTCTAGGATGTCTCCAAAGGAGACATCATCAGAAGATGACCGCAAGGATCCTTCAGCTTCCTCAAGGTCCATATCAGAAGTGATGGACTCCTCTGGGGAGTCTAGGTGCTTCCTCTTGCATGACCTCTTCCAAGAAACCTCCTCAGAGGGGTACTCTGGAGAGGTTTCAGAAGAATGGGGGGGTAACCCCTGGGGCATCCTGAGGTCTAGGATCTCTGCTTCCCTGTGGCTGCAGGGGTAAAGAGATGGACACGGGGGCCTTTGGGGTAAGAACATCTGGAGATGACAGTGGAGCCATCTGTGGAAACAGCACTTTCCTCATGACCTCAAAAGCCCACTGTTCCTGGTCTAAGGAAATCCCTGGACCCAAAGAAGCCGAGGGACCCCCCGGAACCAAGGAAAACAGGCCCGAGGCAGAGGTAGAAGCCGAGCTCAATCCCAACGAGGTCCCTAGAAGCATAGTCAGATACAACTGTCTGAACTGACTCACCTCCCCGGACTTGACTGGAGAGTCTCAGCTCCTAGATTCCTCGAGTTCTGATGAAGCCAAGGAAGTCAGAGCCATGGTTGGAGCCATAGATCCTGTAGCAGGTCTCGGATTCAAATGTTCCACTACAATCAGCTCTGGATCTTCTGACTCCAAAGCCAGGGTCGGATTGGAGGAGGAATTGGAGCAGAAGAGGTGGATGTGGTAGGATCTGAAGCCGTCGCGGTCAGATCCAACAACAATTTAGCAGCGCCGGAGTTTTCAGCAGCCTCTGTACCATCCAATCCACATCATCATCAGAAAGACTCCTGGAAGACCGAGTCGAGAGGGTAGGAGACTTATCCTTTGTAGTACTGCTGATGTGAGAGTGGGGGTGAATGGCTCCAAGGCAGGAGACCTCCTCCATAATTCAAACTCAATCAGCACTGAGGTAGACTGTGTCGGAGCAGATGAAGATTACTCGGATCCGATAAGCTTCGGATCCAGAGAGGATATTTTTGCCAACTTTTTAGATGGTTCCTATAAAGCAGAAGAGGAGGTTCTCTTCCCGGGCCTGTCAGATTTATCAGACTTGTCAGATTTAGCTGTTGGAAACTTGTCCTTTTAAGATTATCCAGGTCCTTCTTCTAAAGCCTCTGAGAAGGGGGGTTACAATAATCCTTTTAATATTAATTAGTTTTTCGTCTTCAGGAGCGTTCTTTGATTGAAAGCATGACATATTGAGCAAGACTCCTGGAGATCGACATCCCCAAGACAATTGACACGAGTGTGTATATCATTTAAGGGCATCTTTTTACCACAGGCCTCACATTTTTTGAAACCTAAAGGTTTCAAATCCATACTAGACATCTTTCAGAATAACTTTTTTTTTTTTTTTTTTAATGAAACCCTGTAAACTAAAACAGGTCAAATAAAAGAAAGAAGAATGGGGGGAGGCACAGCCCTCTAACTTTAACGGGGTATACCAGTGAGACAGAAAAAAAGAAATAAGGAAAACCCTCTAACTTCAACGGGCTAAAAATAAAACAGTTCTCTAACTAAAATGAACTGATTTTAAGGCGTTAGGAGAGAATAAAAAGAAGTTGGGGGGAGATAGCAAGGCCAAACAGCAAAAAACACAGCCACAAAATATGGCAATAACCTCAAAAAGCTTAAATAACAATTAAAGAATTGACTTTCCTATAGGTAGAACAACAATAAAGAATATACTTAGAGCTAGCCGAACGAGAGCCCGATCTTGTTTAGTGGCAAATGAGATCTGGGGAAGATTATAGTGCATGCTGGGATAGGGTTTAGCCACAAGTTGGCAGAATACCTCGAGCTTGAATATAAAAGCAGAGATGGATCCGAGGATCAGATCTGAACCCAACCTGGTAAGAATGAAAGCAAGATAGGACAACATCACATCAATTGTTTTCTTATATTTATGGATGGGAAACCTTTTAATGGTATGAGATTTTTTACACAGTTAAATGGGAAAACCACTAAAAGGTATGAGGGTTTTTACTCAGATGGGAAACCACTGAATGGTATGAGGGGTTTTACACAGTTAGATAGGAAACCAATGAATGGTATGAGGGGTTTTACACAGTTAGATGGAAAAGAGTTGAATGGTATGAGGGGTATTACAGTTAGATGGGAAAACTCTGAATAGTATGAGGGGTATTACACAGTTAGCTAGGAAACCTTAGAATGGTATGAGGGGTACTACACAGTTAGATGGGAATACTTTCAATGGTATGAGGGGTATTAAACAGAATGGAAACCTTTGAATGCTATGAGGGGTATTACAAAGTTAGATGGAAAACAGTTGAATGGTACGAGGGGTATTACAGTTAGATGGGAAAACTCAGAATAGTATGAGGGGTATTACACAGTTAGAATGGAAACCTTAGAATGGTATGAGGGGTACTACACAGATAGATGGGAATACTTTCAATGGTATGAGGGGTATTAAACAGAATGGAAACCTTTGAATGGTATGAGGAGTATTACACAGTTAGATAGGAAACCTTTGAATGGTATGAGGGGTACTACACAGTTAGATGGGAATACTTTCAATGGTATGAGGGGTATTAAACAGAATGGAAACCTTTGAATGGTATGAGGAGTATTACACAGTTAGATAGGAAACCTTTGAATGGTATGAGGGGTACTACACAGTTAGATGGGAAACCTTTGAATGGTATGAGGAGTATTACACAGTTAGATAGGAAACCTTTGAATGGTATGAGGGGTACTACACAGTTAGATGGGAATACTTTCAATGGTATGAGGGGTATTAAACAGAATGGAAACCTTTGAATGGTATGAGGAGTATTACACAGTAGTGTAGTTGCTCTGATATAAATATATGGACGCTAACTACAAGCTGTGTTAATAGAAGCACTTTGTTTTTTAAATGTTGAAATATTATCCAACGCTAAATACTACAGCATATGATAAAGGTTAATCATATGATAAAGTAAATTTGAGTTTACACTGGAATGTAGTGAAGTATTAACATAAATTAATAATATTTTAGAAAGGATAAAAAATATAAGGAGTCCTCCCTTTTCTTTTATAAAGCTAGAAAGCTGTAGTGAACAGGCACTTGCCTAAAAGGGGTTCTAAATACAATAATATTTAGCTACTCAGAGGGTGGAACATATAGAATATAAATCACATCAACTGTATTCCTAAAAATTAATTAATACATTTAAATATTTTCAAATTGATTAGGAATTAAGTACTATAATATGTTACTTAGTTTTTTCAAGTAGTTATATTAGTTGTTGAGATATCATCTCAACACTACAGCATGTGGTACAGGATTAACAGGATTAACCATATGAAAATGTTAATTTTGAGTTTAAACTAGAATGTGGTGAAGCATTAACCACAGGCATAGGACTGATACATTGTTGTACTGTTTCTTTACCTTGACAAAATTTATGAAAAAGCAATGACATAACCGATCAGCAATCTGAAGAAATATTAATTACGTGACAAGTTAGGTTACCCAAATAAAGGGTAAAAATGTATGACATAGGAGCTCGGGTATATTACGATTTTAGGTCATTGCTGAAGAAATGCTGTCTATTTAGACAAGATGTTATTATGGACTATGGCTAGGATCCAGAGAAATCTTTCCACCCACTCTGTCAAATGCAGGTTAGTCAACAGATGCAATGGAAAGAATCTCTAATTCAGAGACGCGGTAAAGCCACGGAGAAACAATATAATTCATGGCTCATTACCTTGTCTCTCAATCACATACTGAGGTATCAGACCTGACCGTGTGTTCTCCCTAGCAACGCATACATTGTGGTAATAGTTACCACCTACACAAACACACACAATACAACAACCTACACACACACACACACACACACACACATACACACACACACACACACACACACACACACACACACACACACACACACACACACACACACACACACTCACAACTCTCACACACAAACACACACCCTTATCTCACATACAAACTCACACCACACACAGACATTCCACATACATATACACATATACACACAAAACCCTCATTTACACACACACTCACACAACCCTCTCTCACACACACACACACACACACACACACACACACACACACACACACACACACACACACACACACACACACACACACAAATTCCTCTCACATACACACTCACACAACCCTTTCATATACACACATACTCACACAACCCTCTCACATACATACATATACACACACACACACACACACACACACACACACACACACACACACACACACACACACACACACACACACACACAAAACCCTCTCATATACACACACACTCACACAACCCTCTCACATACACATACTACTACTATTGTAATCCCACCCCTACCCTAAGGTGACGTTCACTTCTTCCAACTGGACTAAAAATCAAATTCCACAGACTGCTTCACTGAATTACTTTGCTGCATTTATCTGGAGCCAGAACCAATTCAAGTAGACAACATGTGGCAAACTAGCATTACCCAGTCCCCCAGAGAGACTACTCTTTGCACTAAGGTTCCCATGAGGGGAAACCACAGCAGTAAGGTGGTCTCTGAATTAGAAAATCTTACCACAATGGGGTACCTTATGTAAGTCTTTCTAAATTCTAAAGTATTTTAATATGTTGGTTGAACACTTGTGTTTACTAGTGTTCAATTTTTTTTTTATTGAATTCCTTTACCTACTGTCACATAAGGTGAAGGCTAACCATACAGAGATGAAAAACTAGAGGAAATTCAGCAAAATTAAATGCACTGAATGACAAATTACCAGTACTCTGTCATATAATATACATGTTTTACACAGTGCAGTGAGTACTGGACTAAAGATTAATACTTTTGTAGTATACAAATTAAGTAGTATAAACTGCTTCCACAAAAGGTCAACATGAGAGGTATGATGGCTGCATCGAGATGCAAAGTGATGAGCACTGAAAGGAAAGCTTCCTGATATCTCATACAATTATTTTCGGGATGTGTTTAACCCAGCCAGTGGGGGACGCACAAGCCAGTGTATTTCTTCATGCTGGTCCCAAGCCCAGATAACTGGGAAAGGTTATGTCAGAAAGGGTATCCGGTGTAACATTTTTGGCAGATCAAACATGCGGACAACATAGATTTCCATACAGGATCAGGGTAACAATGATCGCCTTGAGTACTGTTAGTCAACAGGCTGCTGGTGGAAATTAGGCTTCTGCTATCTGAAGGAGAAGAGGGGAAGGCATGCTCGGAGGCAGGAAGAGAGGAGAAAAGTTAGGAGTGTGGAAGTGAGAGTAGGAACATTGAATGTTGGCAGTATGACTGCTAAAGGGAGAGAGCTAGCTGATATGGAAAGAAGGAAAGTTGACATATTGTGTGAGCAAGAAACCAGATGGAAGGGGAGTAAGGCCAGGTGTATAGGAGGCGGGTTCAAATTGCTCTACCGTGGTGTGGATGGGAGGAAAAATGGGGTAGGGGTTATCCTGAAGAAACATTATGTCAAGAATGTCTTGGAGGTGAAAAGAGTGTCAGACAGGATGATGTTTGTGAAGCTGGAAACTGATGGTGTGATGATGAATGTTGTTACTGCATATGCTCCACAAGTTGGGTGTGCAATGGATGAAAAAGAAAAATTTTGGAGCCAGTTGGATGAAGTGGTGAGAGTGTACCCAAAAGTGAGAGAGTGGTGACTGGAGCAGATTCAGTGGGCATGTTGGTGAAGGGAACAGAGGGAATGAGGAAGTGATGGGTAGGTATGGTGCTAAAGAGAGGAATGCAGAAGGTCAGATGGTAGTGGATTTTGCAAAAAGGATGGACATGGCTGTGGTGAATACGTATTTTAAGAAGAGGGAGTAGCATAAGATGATGTACAAGAGTGGACAAAGATGCACACAGGAGGATTATATCATATGCAGGACAGCCAGTCTGAAGGAGACTGCAAAGTGGTGACAGAGGAAAGAGCAGTTAGTTAGCATAGGATGGTGGTCTGTAGGATGACGTTGGCAATCAATAAGAAGAGTAGGAGAGTGACGGCAGTGCCAAGGATCAAATGGCAGAAGTTGAAAAAGGATAACTGTAAGGTGGAGTTCAGGGAAAAGTTAAGACAAGCACTGGGAGGCAATGGAGAAATACCAGATAGCTGGGCAGCCACAGCTGACGAGGTAAGGGAGACAGCTAGAAAGGTGCATGGTGTAATATCTGGACAGAGGAAGGAGGACAAAAAGACCTGCTGGTGAAATGAGGAAGTACAGGAGAAGGTAGAGAGGAAGAGGTTGGTGAAGAAGAAGTGGGATTGTCAGAGAGATGAAGAAAGTAGACAGGAGTACCAGGAGATGAGGCGTGTGGTGAAGAGAGAGGTGGCGAAGGCTAAGGATAAGGCGTATGGCGAGCTGTATGAAAGGTTGGACACTAAGGAGGGAGAAAAGGACCTGTACCAATTGGCTAGACAGCGGGAGCGAGCCTGGAAAGATGTGCAGCAGGTTAGCGTGATAAAGGATAACGAGGGCCACATACTCAGGAGGGAGGAAAGTGTGTTGAGCAGATGGAAAGAGCACTCTGAGGGGCTGATGAATGAAGAGAATGGGAGAGAGAGAAGGTTGATGATGTAGGGATAGCGAATAAGGAAATGCAACAGATTAGCAAGCAGGAAGTACGGACAGCTATGAAGAGGATGAAGAATGGAAAGGCTATTGGTCCAGATGACATACCTGTGGAAGCATGGAGGTGTTTCGGAGAGATGACAGTGGGTTTTTAACCAGATTGTTTACCAAAACTTGGAAAGTGAGAGGATACCTGAGGAGTGGAGAAATATATTGGTACCGATTTTTAGAATAAGAGTGATGTGCAGAGCTGTAGTAACTACAGAGGGATAAAATTCATCAGCTACAGCATGAAGTTATGGGAAAGAGTAGTGGAAGCTAGGTTAAGAAGGGAGCTGATGATTAGTGAGTAGCAGTATGGTTTCTTGCCAAAAAAGCACTACATATGCAATATTTGTTCTGAGGGTGTTGATGAAGAAGTATACAGAAGGTCAGAAGTAGTTGCACTGTGTCTTTGAGGGCTTTGAGAAAGCATATAACAGGGTGCCTACAAAGGAGATGTGGCACTGTATGAGGAAGTCAGGAGTGGCAGAGAAGTCTGTAAGAGTGGTACAGGATATGTATGAGGGCAGCGTGACAGTGGTGAGACCTGTGGTAGGAGTGACAGATGTGTTCAAGGTAGGGGTGGGATTACATCAAGAATCAGCTCTGAGCCCTTTCTTACTTGCAATGGTGATGGACAGGTTGACAGACAAGATCAGACAGGAGTCCCCATGGACTATGATGTTTGCGGATGACAATGTTATTTGTACTGAGAGTAGGGAACAGGCTGACAAGACCCTGGAGAGGTAGAGATATGCTCTAGAGAAGAGAGGAATGAAGGTCAGCAGGACTAAGACAGAATATATGTGTGTGAATGAGAGGGAGGATAGAGGAATGGTGAGGATGCAGGGAGTAGCGGTGGCAAAGGTAGATGAGTTTAAATACTTGGGATCAACAGTTCAGAGTAATGGTGAGTGTGGAAGAGAGGTGAAGAGAGTACAGGCAGGATGGAGTAGGTGGAGAAGAGTGTCAGGAGTGATTTGTGACAGACGAGTACCAGTAAGAGTGAAAGGGAAGGTCTACCACAGGGTAGTGAGACCAGCTATGTTATATTGGTTGGAGACAGTGGCATTGACAAAAAGGCAGGAGTCAGAGCTTGACGTGGCAGAGTTGAAGATGTTAAGATTTGCACTGGGAGTGACGAGGATGGACAGGATTAGGAATAAGTATATTAGAGGGTCATACCAGGTTGGAAGGTTTGGAGACAAAGCCAGAGAGGCAAGATTATGTTGGTTTGAACATGTGCTGAGGAGGGATGCAGAGTATATCGGGAAAAAGATACTAAGGATGAAGCTGCCAGGTAACAGGAAAAGAGGAAGGCCTAAGATAAGGTTTATGGATGTGGTGAGAGAGGACATGCAGGTGGGTTGGTTTGACAGAGCAAGATGCAGAGGACAGGAAGAAATGGAAACAGCTGATCTGGTGTGGTGACCCCTAAGGGGAGCAGCCGAAAGAAGAAGATATATATACACACACACACACACACACACATATATATATATATATATATATATATATATATATATATATATATATATATATATATATATATATATATATATATATATATATATATATATATACATACACATATATGGGTCCCCTTCGGTAGATCGAACTTTTAAATGTTTGAAGACGATATGGCTGAGACTATAACTTTGAACATTTAAAAGTATGAATGGACTGAATGGAGATCCGCATACAGAGCAGAACGGGAAGAGTTCCCATTTCCGCAATGTAGTGCGATCTCAGAGTTGGTATATTTAAGTAAGGGGGTATGGGGGTGCAGGTGGGCATAGCCCCCCTGCTACAGCAGTTTAATTTTGTTTTTTTTTTTGGTTTTTCTTTTTTTCCTTCAGTGTTCGAACTATTACAAGTTCGAACATATGGTCTTGGCTATATTTGGTTTGAACTTGTAATATGTTCGATCTACTGAAGTACATCTATATATATATGTATATGTATATATATATATATATATATATATATATATATATATATATATATATATGTATATATATATATATATATATATATATATGAGTCTACCTAAAATCACCGACACGAAAAAACACCGACAACGAGATAACAGACATCTATATATATATGTATATGTATATATATATATATATATATATATATATATATATATATATATATATATATATATATATATATATATATATATATATATATATATCTATGGGTCTACCTAAAATCACCGACACGAAAAAACACCGACAATGAGATAACAGACACCACAAAACCAAAAGTTCAAAAACACGAAACTCCACATGCCCAACAAACCACAATCCCGACAATCAACAAAACAAAACAAATACCTTTTCCGTAAAGCACACACACAACACAAGCACACCAAAAACCTTACAAACCTACACTAAACCTTACATACACAACTATCTATGCACTAACCTTAACCCAAACCCTAACCCTAAGGTCTGTCACTATCGCACACTCACGTAACCCGTGCCCTAACTCACTTAACCCACCACTAACCCTAACGTCTGTCACTATCGCACACTTACCTTACCCGCACCCTAACCTTAACTCACTTAACCCATCCCTAACCTTAAAGTCTGTCACTATCGCACACTTACCCGTACCCTGACCCTAACGTCCGTCACTATCACACACTTACGTTAACATGTCGGTGTTCTCAGCATTGGGAATTTCAATCGTCGGTCATCTCCATTGTCGATCTTCTGGTGTCAGTTATCTCATTGTCGGCGTTTGGTGTGACAATCATCTAGATCCAAGTTTCACACCACCAGTTGGCTTGCCCTGCCATGGCTGTTCTTCCATACCACACACTTGCATGCAAACAGACACACCTATGGCCAATTTAAAGTGTAGAATCAGATTACTTCATGTCTTTGGAATGTGGGAGAAGACTGAAGCACCAAATGGAAACCCACACAAACTCAAGGAGGACATGTAGACTCCACACAGATGGCACCCCAGCCAAGAATCGAATCAGAGTGCATCTAGCTGTGAGGCAACAGTGCTATCCAATGCACCACTGTGCCACCACCTGCAAGACTAGCCTTTCGTCTTTTAGGTTTCATGACTGCTTCAAACACATTAGTTCCACTGGCCAGATTCTACATGCATGTTCTTCACTGGTCCCTAACAATTCAGTGGTCAATCAGAAAGCAGCCCTTATCCTTTCTAGTGGATCTAACAAACATTTGCTGAAGACACATCCAGTACTGGCTAGTGTCTCCTCATGTTCCACAAGGACATCCATTCATTCTCCCATTTCTCCAAGCCACAGTGACCATGGACACTTCCAGCTGTGGTAGGGGTGGGGGTGGTGATATTATCTGGGAAAGACAGTCCAAGGCACATGGTCTCAGAAGCCAGTCTTCATATCACTGCATTGGAGATGAGAGCAGTGCTGGTAGTGCTGCAGGCCTTTCAAGAGACTCTCTCCCCTTAGGTGTGATTTCCATCCAGACAGATAACATGGCAACTGTCTGGTACATCAACAACAGGGAGGAACTAGATCTTATTCTTTGTGTCGAGAGGTCACGGTAGTGTGGCAATGGGTGCCTTTTTCTAACTGTAACTCATATCCTGGGGAAATCCAACATATAAGCAGACAACTTGAGCAGATCAATCCTGCTCCCTCACAAGTAGTGCCTCCACTCATCAGTAATGCAGCAGATTTTCAGCCATTGCACTGAACTTGTTGCAATCTCTTTGCTGCTCCCTACAACACCAAATGCAGCAACTTCCTCACTCTAATTTTCCATGCGAGGGGGAGTCACCATGGGATGCTCTAATGCCTCTTTGTTCCTCAGATCTCCTTCACAACTTTCCCCCAACACCATGGATTCTGAAGTTCTTACAGAAGGATCAGAGATGAAGGTCACAGTAAACCTAATAGCCTCTTACTGGCCTCGACAAGTATGCTTTCCTTTCCTGTAGCCTTATCTAACTCACCCGCCTTGGTTGCTGGGCTTGGACCTAGATTTAATTTCTCACCCATTGGGGATGCCTCACCTTAACATTCGATCACTCAACTTGACCACATTTTTTTTTTCCAATTCCAGTGATGGTTCGACAGTCAAGGCTGTCATCCCTAGTTATCCATATATTGTACTCCTCTCAAAATCCTTCTAGTAGGAAAGTTTATAGACTTAAATGGAAAAGGTTTTTTCTTTGGACTGTAGAGAAAAATTCTGATCGCTTTTCACCCCGTCTTCCATCTATCTTGGACTTCCTTGCACATCTTTTTCCAGGCTGTGCCAGCTATTCCACTATAAAAGATCAGTTAGCTGCAGTCTCCTCGTTCCACAGAGGGTAATATCACACACCCATAGCTCCCCGTAGTTTGTGCTAGAACTATCTTTGAGGTGCCTTCCTACTTTAGTCTCCTTTCAGCGATCATTATTTTGCAGGCCCTGACTTGCCCTCCCTTCTGCCTAATATTTCATAAGGACAGAGTGTCTATGACAACCTGTTTCTCCTTTCTCCGCAAGGTGGTTTTGGAATCATCAATCAATCCATAAATCTTCCTGTTTTCTTCCCAAGTTTCTCAAACAAGGGCAAATATATCCTGCATTTACCTGCTGGCCATTGTTAGTTATGTTTTTATCTACACCGCACTAAACACCAGTTAAATCAGGAAACACTATGTCCAAAGTCACGCCTTCTCAATGGATGACTCAGTGTATTTTATATGTTTACCAAAAAAGGGGGAATTCCTCTCCCTTCCACTCAAAAAGCACATTCTACTGGATCTGTGGCTTCATCTACAGCCTTTTTCTCCACGGTTCCAATTTATGACGTGCTACAGCTACCTTGTTCGAAGTTTATGCCTTCATCTCACATTACAAATTGAAACTGCAATCCAGAACTAGGGGCTCTTTTGGTTCAGCTGTGCTGTGGAATATCCTTCCATGAGGCCTCCCAAGTATAAAAGTAGCTGGGGACCCGGTCCCATCCACTGAGGAACGGACAGAAAAGACATCATATACAAAAGTTATGCACTGACTATAATGATAGATCTGTGTTGTTTATTTCTCTCCTTCCCTCACCTCCCTTACCACCAAAGCCCTCCTTATTTTGTTTTCCTGGAAGTATAGTTTGTTCACAATATAATTTAATTCTGCGATGGATCCAGCAGACCCAGCTTGGGCTCCTGAAGATTGTCTTTTTCTGCCTCTCTTTCATGATGTACGTTACCAGTTTTTAACTCAGCTGCACTTTTAGGTTGCTCACAGCTATATTTTATAATTTACAATGCCTCTTTTTGGCAAACTCAATCTGAGGTATCTCACTCTGTTCATACGGATTATGGATAGGGGAGCAGCCTAAGCACTGGATCCAAAAGTTGAATGTGGCTGTAGCCGGATCTGAGATCAGATCCAAGACCAGATCCAAGACCCATCCATTGAGAAAAGGATAGAAATAGACAGCATAGATCTATCATTATGGTGAGTATGTAACTTTTGTTTCAAAGACATGCTTAAATATCAGCTCATGTCAGACTTTACTTGCAGCTGCTCCCATGACAATGGATAACGCCTGCTGTATTCAGTTATGCTCTGTCAAAATTGTTACCCATGTTACCATCTACAGGGATTCCAAGCATTTGCTTTCTATTCCTGTATATACCAAGTGCACACACATTATACAATCCTGTGTATACATACTGTATATAACGATTTTCTGTATGTGTGAAACCAATTATATTTATCAGTTTGTTTCTATTCTATTATTGCTGTTGACACTGTTTGCCAGCCATTCCTGTTATAAAACATCTACATAAATTTAATGTCTTACTTTCTGGTGTAACTGTTGTCTTCACTGCTGTATATGCCAGGAGTGACTGAAAAGGTAAATAAACAGCAATGAATAAATAAAGTGATACCCTAGTCAATAGGGCATGATATACAGTGGTAAAATGTGGAAAGTACATAAAACTTGAGAATGCAGGAAATTATGACATCTGTGAAGTGGATGTTTAATATTAAGATGTCGCTCTCAGTCCTGTGTTGTAAACTGATAATGGGAGAAATGCAACAAATATATACACTAGTTTATAGAGCACTGGATAAATAATGTAAACAGGTGGGAAAAGGTTACAGATTAAGATAGAAGCAGCTGGTTGATGTTTAGGTCAGATTTTCAAGCGAGTGTTGTCCCAGGCCAGTTTAACAGGCATGGACACCTGGTTGCTGAAAGGAGGGCTTTTGAGAAGGCAGGTAAGGAAGCACTGTATTCAAATTAAAGGAACATAAATGGTAATGAAAACAGGGAAGAGAAAATGGTGAACAGCGGTCAGTGCGTTGAGCACAGTGATAATTAATCGATGTTGAGAATAGGGGCAGCTTTAATGGAATTCTGATTTGTTGTATGATATAGCCAGTTTGTACCTCAGACAAAGCACTGAAAATAAAAAAAAAACAAAGGATTATGGCTACATTTTATAGTTTAACTGTATTACTATGCATGTGAGAAAAGGATGCCAGGAAATTCACATCGAGACCACCACCTGATATTCACCAGGTAAGTCTTGCTGTCCAGTTTTAGAAGAGATAATACACTAGTTATGATAGAAGAACCCCATTAATTTTCTATAGCACTTTGGGCTAAAGCTACTCTGACGAAGGGTAACATTGTGGAGAGTTTTACAGCTCTGAAAACAGTAACACACTTAGGGCTGCAAGCAACACACAGAGAGCAGTTAAAGAAAATGCACTTCTGGTTAATCAACGGGTAAAAAAGGTGTTGGACCCCGTCACTCTGCCACACTTTTTCCCTGTGGTACCACCTAGATACAGCTTTCAAAGCTGTTAAACATCTGACACTGTTCTGTGGTAGCTGTCATCTGGTGCAATGCAAGACTACCAGACAACTCTTAAAGGGGTGATTATGCTCCAAAACCAGGGTAAAAAAAAAACGTAAGCATCCCTCTGATGTCATAAAAGTTCTCAATAAAATTTTGTAGTGCATGGAGTGTAATGATTAAGCTACAATATCCACAAAAAGACAAATCAGTTAAGTGCTTCTATAGCAGATAAAGCTCCATGCGTTACAAACAATTATGATCAGGGTCTCCAATCATAACCCTTTGTGTGTCTCAACATGGATGCCAAGATTGACCTCTTGAACTTCACTCTTCAGGTGAATTTCATGGCATCCACGTCTTTAACACATACTAAGCAGATTATGATCTGCGACACACTCAGAGTGCTTTGTGTTACACACCCCAAAGCACTGTAAGACTGGGTCTCATGATACAGACTTATAGCAGAAAGTGTCAAGAATACAGGCAGAAGGTAAACCAGCCCTAACAGCTCTTAGATACTTCACTCTGTCACACGTATAATGAAAAATACCATGAGAATGAAGGGTCTAACAGCTTCTAAATCTGTTCTTTCATCGTCGGGGCACTGTTTCTGCCTGCTGTCTGTCTGGCACTGCCAACGTTTTTTACTTGGTTTTAAAGGCTATGAAAACCACTTTGTGCTCTTACACCTTCTTCAGTGTAACTGGTAGCACAAGGACCAGATAAACTCCACGTAATAAGAATTATCAAGACTCAGATAACATGTATTATGTGTTCTAAAATGGATGCCAAAACTTTCCTTTTAATTTTCTCTTGAGGTGAATTTCTTGGCATACATATCTTGAATACATAAGTTGGTTAAAATCAGAGAACTGGTCATATTCCTCTTAGGTTACACAATATTCTGATGTCAGAAAAGCTCATAGCAAGTGTATATTTTTACTGACAGACACAGAATCATGCATGTGTGCCCATGTCTGTAGGGACGTGAATGAGCCTACATCAATGCAGGTATGTGTGGAAGTGCATCTCTGCCCTGGTGATCAGACAAGGAGGTTTGGACAGGGAGTCAAGGTTCTGTTTATGTGGGTTTGTGCGTGCAAGTGCATTGCTGTGTGTGCCCGTGAGTGTGATCAAGTGTCCGAGCTTGGCTTGTTTCTTAAGTCTGTGTGTGTGTGTGTGTGTGTGTGTGTGTGTGTGTGTGTGTGAGAGAGAGAGTGCACACAGACTAGGAGGTACTTCTCACAACTGGCTGTATGGACTGCTAGGGAGAACTCCAGAGTGGTAACGTCTGACTGCCCTGGAGTTTGTTTCTGACACATGATAATGAGCCAGTAATGAGGTCTTTCTCACAGTGCCCATACCTGTGTCTGAATCACATTTTTACACTGTCATACTATCTGACCAACCTGCATTGGGCAGTTTTAAATGTCTTTTGAAACATACAATACAGGACTTTGATAATCCAAGCTCTCTCTAGCTTTTCAGAACAGCATATAACAAATGACAGAGCATTATTACCTAATGCACACATACCAGTACTTTGCTTTTGGTGACACTTAATTAAAACTAATTACAACAATTTCAATAAGCAAGCACCATTTGACTTTAGTGTTTTGGCACCTCTTAAAGAAAAAGTACACCTACAATTTTGCAAAAGTTACAAAACCTAGGAATTAACTAATTCATAAACATATCCTACACATCCCGCCCACAGCAATTCCCTTTGGATTACCAGCCTCTTCAACGATCCGAGAGATTGAGGGACAAACAAACAGGGACATAACTATGGCTGAGGAGACCATACCAGCTACAGCAGCCCATAGGGAGAAGTAGGAATACCCCGTGGAACAAAAAAGCCTCGAGGAACTGAGGAGTGATCTGAATGACTCTAAGGACTTGGGACTTAATACATTTGTTACGAATTTTGCAAGTGATTAAATATTCAGCCTTAGCTCTTTTGATATTGATTATTCCCATGCTGAACTTTTATCTAAGGGGGTTTTGTTTGCTATAAGTCAAAAAAAGAAGTTATGTCTTACCATAACATTCCATCTGTGTTGTCAATCTTCATCTATTCTTGACTGATGGGTTACGGTTCCAACCCTCAGAATCAATCTGGCCATTACACAGCTCGTGCCAGGCAAAAAAAAAAAAATCTCTCGAGCTGCACGTCTACCCACAATTCCCCTCTCAACATTACCTTGGATGGAGTTTGCCTATTCAGAAGAATAGTAAAAGCAATAAAAGTCAGAAGCCTTGTCCAAGGTGCCCGAAACAGTAAGAACTTAGGACAGGATATCGCTCCACCAGAAACCTGAAGGAGGGGGAAAGCAGGAGGGACGCAAGAATAGATGAAGACTGACAACACAGATGGAACATTATGCTAAGACATAACTTCTTTATCTGATGTTGTCAATCTTCATCTATTCTTGACTGATGGGACAGAGTCCCCAGCTACCTTCCTGGAAGGCCTTATGGACATTCCTGAGCACCACAGAACCAAAGGATGCTCTCTCCCTGGAGACCACATCCAACTTGTAATGCATAACAAAGGTATAAGGCTTAGCCCAAGTTGCAGCACTGCAAATGTATGACATAGAAGCTTTCAAATGAAAGATGGTAAAAGTCGCCACTTATCTTATAGAATGTGCCCTGACTGGTTTTGGGAGGGTCATATTCAACTTCTTGTATACGAACGATATACATTCTCACAACCACCTGGACAGAGTTACCTTGGAGACTCCAAGTTGCCAGCCCGACACCCAACCTTCAGTGAAGGCACACCCATTCACGTATGTCTTTCGGAGGCTACCGTGGGGAGGACATGCAGACTCCACACAGAAGGCACTCCAGCCAAGAATCAAATAGAAGAACCTCTTGCTGTGAGGCAACAACGCTACCACTGTACCATCATGGCTTCTGAGTGACACTCTGTCCTTATGGAAAATTAAGTAAGGAGCTTTAGAACATAGGGCTTGTAATTTGGAGACTCGTCTCACACAAGTGACAGCTATGATAAGTAATGTCTTCCAGGAAAGGAACTTTAAATCACAGGTAGCTGCTAGTTTAAAAGGTGGTGCCGTATGTGACTACAGTACTAAAGTCAGATCACAAGTCAGGAGAGGATCTTTAAAGGGGTGGGATTTAACGATATAGTACCTTTTAGGAAAACTTTGCAAAGTCTGTGAGAAATCAAAGGTTGGTCTCCAAAACCAATATGAAAATTCGAAATCGCTGCTAGAATAACTTGGACTGTAGAAGCAGAGGCTCTCTTATCAAAGATGGCAGCCAGAAATTCCAAAATTTTTCTACTGGAGCTGAAAAGGGGTCTAATCCCATATCAGAGGGCCAGATAGAAAATCTCTTCCATTTGCTTAGGTAGAGTGTTCAGGTGGATTGTTTATGAGATGCCAGCAAAATATTCCGCACGGGGGGGGGGGGTACAGCTCTATGCCTGGTAACTAACGGAAGTGGAGGAACCAAGCTGTCCACTTGAGAGTCTGAAGGTTGAGGTGTACTAGTCCTTGGGCATGGGACAGAAGATCTGGAACTGGGTACAGTATCCATGGGCAGCAAAGCAGATGAGGCCAAAGGAAGGGAAACCACATTTATTTATTTATTTCAGTTTGATGACCGGGGAAGTCCACTGGGCCTAGAAGCGCCCGTTTTCAGTGGGGATCCGGGGAGAAAATCTCCAATAAATTACAAACATGTCAATTACAAATATAAATATAAATATATATACATATATATATATATATATATATATATATATATATATATATACACACACACACACACACACACACACACACACACACACACACACACACACACACACACACACAAAGAAGTAGGTTCAGATTACATCAAGTTGCAAATACAGTGCAACACATATGAGGCATAATACTTACAATACATTCAAGGAAATACAGATAATAGGACAGTGGTGGAAAATGTTTGTATGTACACAGTTAGAATAATTATTAGCTGTAATAAAATCACAATTGTAGATATAAGAAGATTCAAGAGGATTAGCCACAGTGCAACAGGAGACAGTCCTGTGTAGGTAATGGAATGTGGTAGTAGGCAAAGTAGAGGTATAAGAATTGG
The DNA here is from genome assembly GCF_019279795.1 of Protopterus annectens. Lineage (NCBI taxonomy): Eukaryota > Metazoa > Chordata > Ceratodontiformes > Protopteridae > Protopterus > Protopterus annectens. Next base: position 12,527,162 of record NC_056743.1, read on the forward strand.
GTGAGGTAGGGGGCAGGAGTCAGAAAAGATTAGGGGAGAGATTATGTAGGAGAATAGTATGGGCATGCCAATTTTGAAACAAGATATGAGAACAGGAGAGACTTGAAGCTGGTGTGGTTAGGGGTACTGCGCAGGAAGGGAGGGAGAGAGTTCCATACAATAAGAGGGAATGAGAATTACCTTACTTCTCAACTGAGATGCCTTCTTGAGAAACACTGGGATCAGGGGAACGTGAGGAAAGGCACAGAGAAGACGTGGGGGCCAATCGTGTAGAAGAGCGTCTCTGGGTGAATTCCCTTGAGGGGGAATTAGGGCAAAGTAGCTTCAGCACTTGTTGTTGAGGGGTGAGGCAAACAGGTCACAGCAAGGCTGGCCCCAATAAAGAAAAATCTCCTTCGCTACTCTGGAGTTCAGAGACCAGTCGTGAGGCAGGAGGATGCAGCTGCTCAGCTTGTCTGCAATTACTTTGGAAGTCCCTGGGATGTGCGTTGCTATCAGAAAGCGGTTGGAAGATATAGCCCATTACCAACTCGAAGGGCTTCTCGACACAGTGGGTAGGACTTGGTTCCCCCCTGTTTGTTGATGTACCAGACTACTGATATGTTGTCTGATTGAATACCTATCATCCCAAGAGATAAGGCAGAATGAAATGCTTGCAACACCAGAAGCACTGCCCTTAGCTCCAGTACACTGATATGCGGGTTGGCCTCAGAAGGGGACCAAGTGCCTTGGACGGTCTTCCCTAGATAATGCCCCCCCCAGCCCATCTGGGAAGCATCAGTGGTCACTATGGCCTTGGGCCGGGGGAAGACAAAGGGATGGCCTCGAAGAATCCCCCTCGAATCCCTACACCAAGTGAGATCATTTTTGCATCGGCTGGAAATTAAAATGAAATGGTCCATGGAATGAGTCAGAACTGACCGTTGGTTTCCTAATAGCCACTGGAGAAGTCTCATGTGGAATCTTCCTAGTGGGACCAATGTGATAACAGCTGTCATGAAGCCCAGAGCTTGTAGAGTCAGTTGAGCGAGTATTTTGTTTGAACGTAGTAGTGGCTGGACTTGCATCTGTATTTTCTGCAATCTATGAAGGGGGAGCAACTCAATGCAAGAAGTGTTGAGATGAGCTCAGATGAATTCCATGTCTTGGTTGGGAGTTAACTGGGATTTGGCAGTATTTACTGTTATGCCCAATTGGCGGGACAGGTCCAGTATGAAGTCCATAGTCTGTTGCAGTAGATGCCTGGTGGAAGCGGTGAGGAGCCTGTCATCTAGGTAAGGAAACACTCTGAATCTGTGCAGTTTCAAATGTGCTGTGACTGCTGAAATGCATTTGGTGAACCCCCTGGGGGCTGTAGTGAGACCAAAGGGCAGTGCCCTGAATTGGAAATGACTGGCTCCTATTCAGAAGCGGAGAAGCTTTCTCAAGTGTTTGTCCACTTTCATGTGGTAATATGTGTCTTGAAAGTCGACAGAGCACATCCAATTGTCTTTCTCTAAGAAGGAGAGAACAGACTGAACCATGTCCATCCAGAATTTTGTCTGCTGGACAAATTTGTTTACAATACTGAGATCCAGAATTGGTCTTCAGTCCCCTGTTTTCTTTGGCACTAAAAAAAATCTCGAGTAAAAAACGGATCCTAACTGGTTTGGTTGGACTTCTTGGATGACTCTCTTATTTATTTTATTTTATTTATTTCACATTTGTTAACCAGGTTAGTCCAACTGATTTTGCAAACAAACACATTTTCAGTGGAGACCCGAGGGGAAAAGCCCCAGCAAACAAGTAAAGAAACACAAGTGACAATACAAATATTGAATAATCACAAAACAAAATACTTGTAGAAAAGAAAAGGTCATTAACTATTTGCATTGCTAGAGTAGTAGAGCTGAGGGTTTAGGAGGTTAGTTGAAGTTACTAACAGAGAAAGAAAGTTAGGAGATGCAAGAGGTTATACAGTAGGACAGACTAAGACTACATGTGGTCAGGGCAATGGCATAATTTCAAGTTTAGTAGGTGGGATTTAAGCTCCTTTTTAAAACAGGGAAAGGAAAGGTTGGATCTAATATGGAGAGGGAGTTTGTTCCAATTTAATGACACAGAGTGTTTGTAAAGTAGTTTGCTAATATTCCTTTTGGGTTTGTAAACTGAGAAGATGCTGATCAGCACTCCGGAGAGGCCGGGGGGGGGGGAGTAGAGAGTAACATGGGAGGCGAGAGGAGGGCAGGCAGGGCAGTTGTTGAGTATGGAAAAGGTAGTGTGGAGTTGCGATTATAGGAGAAGATGCGGAAATAACCACCACTGAAGTCTGTTTAGTGAGAGGCAGTGATGCGACGAGAGTGGTTGGTTTAGAATGAATATGGCAATTTGTTGTATTTTTGTTCCAGTTTCTGCACTGTGGTAGTTTGGATATTGATAAGGATGAGGCAAGTGTATAGAAAACTAGGTAAGAGAAATGCCTGAGCAAGTGTGCATTTAGTGGCAGTAGTGAGGAATTTTTTGTTCTTACAAAGTAGTCCAAGTTTTTGGTGTTTTTTTTTTTTTGATGGCCTGTTGTATGTGCAAGTCAAATTTTAGTCAGTCATCAATTATTACCACAAGGTGTTTGGTGCGTGAGGCAGGGAAGATAATGGTGCCATCTAGGGAGGAAAGAGAAAAGTTGGATTTAAGGTGAGAGAATGTCTGAGGTAGGAAGAGAACGAGTTGAGTTTTCTTAGGGTTAAGCATTAGTTGATTATTTCTGAGCCATTTTTCAACAGAGATAAAGGAATTCTGTATTACTGTGTGTAGTTCAGAGATAGTACTGGAGATAGATAAGAGAGTAGAGTCATCTGCATAGGTTTACATTCATGTGTGCGTTTTGCACACGGGCGAACAGCAGATGTGCGAAAGGACGTTTGCAAAGTTTGCAAACGTCGAATGCAAAAAGGTTCAAATGTGCAATGAGCAAATGCACAGTGACATTCGCTCATTGCAGATTGCACTATAGTGGGGATTGGAAAATGGTCCCTTTCCCCACTGTAGTGCGATCTTGGAGTTAGTATATTAAAAGTAGGGGGGTGGGGGGAACAGCCCCCCACATGGGGGGTGCAGGGGTGCTTGCCCCCCTGCTTTACACTTCATTACATTTTGTATTCTACATTTATGTTCGAAAATCAGCGAATCTGCTTTTCGATTTGCTGATTTTCGAACATTGAAAACTGTCGCTGTTTTGACTTTCGTGGTTACAATTCGCTCATATGAGCAATCGCACCAGTGTGTTTCGTCTTTGTAAAGGTAAACCTCTGCGTATTGTATTACAGATGAGAGACTGCAGGATGGATGTAGGTTGTTGGTAAAAATGTTGAAAAGGAGCGGTCCAAGTACGGAGCCTTGGGATACTTCTGTTTGAACAGCAAGAAAGGGTGAGAAAGTCTGCTGCCATCTAACAGCCTGTTTTCTGCCAGTAAGGTAGGACTGGAACCAGCCAAGAGTAGAAGGAGAGAGGTTTAGGTCTGAGAGTTTAAGAAGGATGGGATGAGACACAGTGTTGAAGGCTTTACAGAGATCAAGGAATAGACTGGAGACAAGGAGGTTGTTGTCCCTAGCTACTGCAGCATTTTTAGTAAAGGATATTAAGGCAGTCGAGGTACTGTGTTTAGGGTGGAAACCATGTTGCGAGGGGGTGAGGAGATTTTCATGAATAAAACAGGACAGTAGTTGAGTATGTATACATTTTTCAAGGATCTTAGAGAGCGGTGAGAATAGCGATTGGTCTATAGTTAGAGGGTTCAACAGAGTTGCCACCTTAGTGCAAAGGAGTGGTATAGAAGGCTTTCCATATTTCCACAGGATATGAAATTGAGGGGGGAGTTTATCACTGGACAGAAAGCATGGTTTTAGTTTAAGAAGCAGGGATTTGATATATTTAGTAGAAACAGGTTGCAAGGTAAAAGGCTGAGAGACAGAGGAGCATAGAGGCTTAGGGGGAGGTAAGGGTGACACAGAAAAGTTGGGATGAGCAGAGTTACCAGAGGGTAGGAGTTTAGAGATGCTGTGTATGAAGTGTTTTAAGTGTTTGTTGAGTAAGTCTGCAGTTTCAGAGGGAGTGTGATAGGGGAAAGGGTTAGGGATGGTAGGAGAACCAGTGTGAAGCAGGGAGTTGATAGCACTCTGGAATTTTTTGGGGTCATTTGTGCGAGAATCTGCTTTTCTAACAGATTTTGAACTTCTATTGCTGTCTGAACTCTCTGACTGGGTGGAACGTTGGGGAGTTTTGCAGGGGTTCTTGGATAAAAGGTGAATGGAATTCAATAACCTCTGGTAATTATCCTTAACACCCAAGCATTGGTGGTAATGCATCACCAGGCATTTGGGTGCAAAGAAAATCTACCCCCAACTGCTTCCAGAGGTAAGCAATTGGGCCTGCCTTTAGGAGCGCTGATAGGGTTGACCGGAGAACGAATCTCTGGAACCCTGATTCTGTGGACCACTCCTGCCTCTTGGATGGTGTCTTCCACTGTAACTCTCACCTCTGCCCTGAGCGGAGTCCGAACCATGTCTGTCCTGGAAAGGCTTTTGGGATTTTATGAATCACATTTTACCACTCCTTTGATTCCTGGAGTAGGTTTGCTGAGGAGTGGAAAAACGTACACCCACAGCAGACAAAGTCTTACCATCCTCATACCTGGACAGACTTTCCTTAACCTTGGGAGCAAACAAGGAGGACAAAAAGGCACTGACTGAAACTCACATAGGTGCATCCAAGAGTGTCTTCGTATTGCAGTGCCTGAAGCTGCTGACTTGGTCGCCCCTTCGGCTGCATGTGCAATGAGCCTCATGGACAACTTTGATATCAACTCTAGGGTAGCTACTTGGGATGCTACTTTTTCCTGGACTCCCTCAGCCACAGCTCCCACCAAAGTATCTGACAGCTCCTTGACAAGATCCCTTTGAAATCTAGTGAAATGTGCCAAAAAGTTCAAATACCTGATGGAGAAGGTCGATGACGCATAGACCTGCTTCCCAAATCTGTCCCTCTTCCCAAATCTATCCCTCACCCTGGAGTCTCGGTTCAGCGGGGGGGTGAACAGTAGATCTTTCTCCAATGAGTTCTTCCTTAGGAGCAGCTGCTACAACCATGGCATCTACTACCAAGCCCTTAGTCCAGTGGGGTTGGTCCTCTGGGGCAGTAAGAATCTTATCAGGTCTTCGAGGGACAGGTTCGACAGTATCAGGAGCCTTCAAAGCCCACTGAGCAATTAGCTTAATTAAATCATTAGTGGGCAGGGTCACCCAGGAGGTAGATGGGCACACACTAAAGGCCTGCAAGTACACAGATTTCTCTGAGGATGGGTCTTTGGGCTTTCAACCACCCCTCTGTTTCAGGAACTCCTAAATGTCTCCAAAGGAGACGTCTTCCGGGGTGATCATGGCGAATCCTCCCCTTCATCAAAATCTGTGTCCTCTGTGACATATTCTTCAGGAGAATCAATGTGCTTCCTCTTGCATGACCTTTTTCGAGGGGGCTTCTCAGTGGGAACATCTGAGAAGGACTCGGAAGAAGGGGTATCCTTAGAAGGCAAGTCTTATGACCATGATGCTCGCTGTCCAGAGGGGTAAAGGTTGGTACCTGAACTGAAGAGCCTGGGGCCTCCATGGAAGACTTCAATAATCCAGGAGCCACATGAGAAGACACAGTGGCCAAAGCCCCTTCCATGGCCTGAAAGGCAGGACCCCCCTGAGATGGCATGGGAGTCCAGAACAGAGACCGACAAATTTGGAACCAGGGTCACATCCCGCCCCGAGAGCCCCACCTGGCAGACCAGAACCGAGAAAGGGTACACTGCAGCCATAGCTGTAAGGGATACAGATGGCTCCATAGAAATGCTCAGAACTGACACAAACCCTCCATGCTTGAGGGCAAAGACATGGTCCTGTGGGCCCAATGGTGCTGATGGCACCAAAGTGGCTAGAGCAGACCCAACACCGAGGGCAAGGGTGCAGTCAACGCCAAATTCACAGGAACCTGGGTGGTCGGAGCCAAAGGCTCTAAAACCTGAGCTAAGGTTAGAGGAGGAGAGAAATTGGGTGTAGTTGAAGAGAAGCCAGCAGCTCTGGGAGGGACATTGGTCTGAACAGTGGAAGAAAGACCCTTGGCTGACAAGATCTGATCCACCAACCTAACAATGGGAGACTCCAGTCTCTCTAGAAATGGACTGGGTAATTGTCCAAGAATGGGATCTACCGAAGGTGAGTAAGTAGACCTAGGTTCCAAAGTTATGGACTGCTTCAGTACCATATGTTGCACCATGGGTGAAATATCGGCACTGAAGTCAGAGCCGTAGAGATGGTTGGAGATGTAGAACTAAGGCTCTGAAATGTAGACATATCTGGTGTTGACGGAAATGACAAACTCTTTGGTGCCGGAGATTTTGACCATTCCGATAATTTAGGAACTTTGGATTTTGGTTCTGAGGAAGAACCCTCAGACACATATTTGTGTTTTTTAATGGTCACGGCTGAAGGGGATGATGGCATCAATCGAGAAGACTTAGAACCAGAGGTCGGAGGGGACTAGTCTGCCTTGGACAAGGCTTCCTCAAAAGGGGCCTTAAGGAGTCCTTTGAGGATCAATTTATTCTCTCAGCCAGGGCTCTAGTACTAAAACCTTGGCAAATGGTACAATCCACACTCAAATGGAGCACACCCAAGCAGTGCACACATTTCTCGTGATTATCTGAGTTTGGTAACTTTCTGCCACACTCAGAACATTGTTTAAATCCTGTGCAAGAAGACTTTGGCTTTTCAGCCATAACCATCAAAAGAAAGAAACACACACATGAATGAAGCCAGATAAAGAGGAAGGGGTTGTAATTATGAGTAAGGCAGATTACATAGATAGAATGTATAATATATTATTTGATGAAACCTACCAGCAAGTGTCTAAGAACGAGATGCATATAGCTTACAAAAAGCCTGCATTAACATTGCATGATACGGTTACATGGGGACAGATCAGCCAGGATGAATATAATTATTTGAATCTTAAAAATTCTATAGTACCCATTATTTTCGGAGGTACCAAAAATATATAAAAATACTAATACTCTGTCAATGTGCCCCATAGTGGACGCGAGAAATTCTATCACTTTCCCTATATCAAAATACGTGGATTATCACCTAAAAGGGTTGGTGCAAAAAGTCCCACATGTACGCAAAGATTAGTGGGATTTTTTTAAAGAAGTGTAATGATTTAGTCTTTGATGAACAACATATTTTTATAACTACAGATGTCAAGGACTTGTACACTATAATAGTATATAGGAGATTACTAGGCTAATGTACCTGGGACCCTCACAAGCCTAGCCAAGAATTTATCCCCAAAATGAAACTTCAATCAGCACCTGTCACCCCTGTCAATGAGGGACACAGGTGGAACCCCAGCGACAAATTTGTGGTGTCCCATCCACTCATCAAAGTTGTGCTTGAAGAGGGTCAGCGACATACTTTGATGTGTATGGGGAGTCTATTCCAATGATGGGGCAGCCTCTGGGAGACAAACCTGTCTCTCCAGCAGGTTTTGTTAATGTCACTTATTAGATTTAGGCCTTTTGATTGGGTAATGCATGAGGAGTTAGACTTATGGATATGGGGCAGCTCTAATAGAGCAGGGTCTGAGATTGCCGTGTAGGCGAGACACAAATCACCTCTGAGCAATCTGTACAATACCGAGTAGAGTGATAGTGATTTGAGCCTGTCCACATAGGACAGGTGCTGGAGGCCATGGATTCTCTTTGTGAGGTATTTCTGTGGGCTTTCCAGTTGGTGCAGGTGTTTGGAGGGGTACATACCAAATGGGGTGTTGTACTCAATTATTGGCCTAATGAGGGAGGAGTACAGAGAGGTAATAACCTCCTTTTTTTCTGGATGCAATCCCTTTACTTATGAGCTGAACCAAGTAAAAGGCTTTTCTGACCACTGCCGCTACATGATGGTCAAATGTGAGATTGTCAACCTGTGTACCCAGGTCTCTCACCACAGGTTGTATGCTTAGGGGGGTTGCCGCTGATGTAGTATTCAGTACCGGCCTCGCACATGACACAGGAAGACGGTGGTTCACAAGAGTTTCTTGAGACACATAGTGACTTTTCTAATGATAGAATTAAACTGTTTTCTGAATTATTGAGATTGGTTTTGTACAACTATATATTTTTTGAGGTTCCCTATTACTCTGTTGCAGACGCAGGTTGTTGAATGCATCTTTGTCGAACTGAAAAGCGTGAAAAGGCAAAATAGCGAAGCGGCTTTTCAGCGAATTCTTTCCCTGGGAAAGAATTTGCTTGGCCGCTTTCGCTACTTTGCCATTTTTGGCACTGGAGTGCGATCTCGGAGTTGGTATATTTAAGTAGGGGGGGGGGGGCACAGCCCCCCACATTATGTAATGTTTTTCATGTTTTTTTTTTTGTTTCAGAACAGCAATTTTTTTCCCCCTTGGAAAAAAAAATCGCTGTTCTGAGGTTGCAACGTTGTAAGCTTTCCCTTACATGGGGTCAATTATGTGTCGTTTACTCGTCTGAGCATGCGATATCATAATATAGACCCTTTTTTGAAACCCAGTATTTCTTACAGGAAAATGGGGTAGCCTGGGATCAGCATATGGATCCCTGTATGCAACTATAGCCATGATTGAATGGGAACAGAAATACATATTTAAGAGTAAACTTCCCATATCTTGGTACCTCTACACAAGGTACCTAGTTGACATATTCGTGGCATGGCAGGACGAGGTGGATAAGATACCCATCTTTTTGGACTGTATTAATGGTACAAAAACTTTCCTAAAATGTACCCAAGATAGGGCATGACAGCATCTCATACCTGGATGTTATGCTTTTGAAGGATTATAACAACCATAGGCTAATTTCTAAAATCCAGAGGAAGCCAACTTACTCCATCTCCTTTTTGCATTACACAAGTTCTCACCCCACTGTCCAGAAAAAGGCCATCATTAAAGGGCAACTTGTATGGATGGCAAGAATGGTCTCCAATTATTGGGATTTTTTTGGAAGAATGTGATCATTTAAAGACTATGTTTTTAAGCAGGGGGTATCCTGGGGGATTTACTGATGCTACTTTAGTAGAGGTGGCCCAGAAGAGGGTAAATAACTACTCTGTTCCCATGCTGTCAGGACAGAAAGCTACCTTGGATGTTCTACCCCCTAATGGTTCCAGTAATCATCATGAAGACAACTTTATATTTAGTTTTATTATTACTTATTCCTTGCATTGGGAGGTTATTAAATGGACTTTAAATAAGACTTGGACCATTATAAAAGATAACCAGGAATGGAAGGAAAAGTTGGGTGAGAGACCTATTATTATTTATAGGAGAGGTGTGACTTTTAAAAGGCATCTTGAAACAGTAAAACCAACTTCAACATCATTCTGTCCACTGTGGGGGGGAGGGAGGGGGCACTGATCCCAAGTTTCCTTAAACCCTGTCATAATTCAGTGTTTCTCTGTTAGAAACAACCTGATGAGCATTACAACACCTTGGTAATACAACAAATCTTTAACCTGACTTTGATGCAAACATGCATCCCCTTGGTCCATGCAAATTATTACTGAAATTGTTAAAGGCTGTGTGATGTCAGAATAAACCTGATAATGTCTTGCAAGTCAGAGTAACAGATCTATGAGCTGCACCAAAGTCTTATAAAACCAGCAACAGCTAAACTAAAAATGTGACTTAATCTACAATAAATTAAAAGTGAAGTACGCACCATAACTAGGCATCTGTGTTGCCCATTTTCAATCTTCTTCAGCGAATGGGTTATGGATCTGATCCTCTTATCAGACTCGGCCACATACTTTTGACTTTGGATCCAATTCTCGAGCTCCTCCCTCTGCCCATAATGCCCTAGTCCATCCCCAATACCTCAGATCAAGTTTGTTGCCATTAAAAAAACATAAATTAGGTAAAGAAACAGGATAGCTCAAAGAATAGGGCTCAGACCTAGAGCTGTCAGTTCCAGTAAGTAATCAAACAGGTTTCTGTAGATTTCAGGAAGGGGGACGGATTGGGGGGAGTTGAGGAAGAATGAAAATGGTCAAATCAGATGCCTAGTTCTGGTGAGTACACAACTTAAATCTGATGTTGTCTTTTTCATTTTTCCTCAGCGAATAGGACAGAGTCCCCAGCTACTTTAATCTTGGGTGGCCCTCATGGAAGGATATTCCAGAGAACCGCTGAACCAAAGGCAACTCTGCTTCTGGAAATTAGATCCAAGTTGTAGTGAGTAACAAAGGTATGCACAATGGACCATGTGGCTGCTGAGCAAATGCAATCAGTAGAGTTCTTGACCAAAAGGCAGATGAAATGGCCATGGATCTAGCTGAGTGGGCTTTAGGCAGTCTTGAAAGGGAGATGCCTTGTTGAGAATAGGTCCAAGAAATGCAATCAGTTATCCATTTAGCCAATGTAACTTTGGCAACTGGATAACCCAGTTGATTTGCTCAATAGGATACAAATAGCTGATCAGTTTTTATGATTTGTTTAATTCTGTTTACATAAAACTACAATTGCCTGTGCACATCCAGGAGATACAGCATGTATTCTTTGTTTGAAAAATTAAGAAAGAAAACCGATACAAGAATGTATTGGTTAATGTTAGACTCAGAAGTCGCTTTAGGTAAAAAATGAAGAGTTTGTTCGTAAAGTTACTCTCCTTATAGAAAATAATATAGGCAGTCTTTGATGAAACAGCCTGGAGTTCTGAAATTCTTTTTGCAGAAGTGATAGCTGCTAAAAGGGCTGTTTTCCATGAAATTTTAAATATTTTTTTAGTGAAGGTTCAAAGGGTTTCTGACTCAGGACTTGCTGCAACACAGTCAGATCCCAGGGAGGTATAAGATCCTTTACTGGAGGACTAAGGAGAAAAGTGCCTTTCAGAAAAGCTTTACATAACTTGGAAGAGGCCAAAGAGTAATTTTTATCTCCTACATGAAAACCGAAATGGCTGTCAATTGTAGTTTAATCTTAGAAAAACTAGCTCCTTCTTTGAAAGTGTAGCCAGAAAGTCAACAACAGAGAAATGATTGATATTATTTCTCAAAGCCCACAAGGAAAATCTTTTCCACCTGCCTTGTACACCTTCTTGGTGGCGTCTTTTTGTGAGGAAAACAGAATGGTCTGTACTGGGGAAGAAAGACTGGGCTGCCTGGCTATTACTGGAACTAGAGAAGCCATCTGGCTAGATTGAGGGCTGGGATATTGGGATGACTCATCCCTGATGGGTGTGAGGAGATCTGGAGTTGGGGTCCAGTAACCAGGGAGGAGAAAGAAAATGAAACCAAAAGAAAGGGAACCACACCTGTCGAGGCCCGTAGCGGGCAATGAGGATGACTGAGCTCTTCAGACGGATTGCCTTCTGCAGGAATTTGGGGATCAAGGGAAATGGGAGATTAGCGTAAAGGAGACCAGATGGACAAATGTGGACTACAGCATCCCTCAGTGACTCCTTCTGAGGGGAGATTCAGTGCAAAATACCTGCTACATTTGTTGTGGGGAATGCAAAGAGTTCACAACAAGGCTGGCCCCAATGACGGAAAATTTCCTTCGCCACTGATTATTTGAGAGACCACTCATTATGTATCAGAATGGATCTGCTTAATCTATCCGCTAGTACACTGGTTTTCCCTGGAATGTGCATTGCAGCTAGAAAGTGGTTGATGCAGACCACCCACTGCCACACTCTCATAGCCTCTCTGCAGAGACAGTAAGACCGGCTTCACCTTTGTTTGTTGATGTACCAGAAGTCAGTTTGAATCGCAATAGTCCCTAAAGGAAGAGCATCTTGAAATGTATGCACTGCTAATAGGACTGCTCTCATCTCCACGACATTGATATGCAAATTGGTCTCTTGAGGGGACCATGTGCCTTAGACTGTCTATCCCACGTAATGCCCTCCCACTCAACTGGGAGGCATCCGTAGTCACCGTGTCCAATGGGGCAGTAGAACAATGGATCAACCTAGATAAATGTCATCTGAATGGATCCACCAATGACTGTGGTGTTTGCAAATTGGTGTGAGCCTGGCTGGAAAGGACGGGGATTGTTGTAGAATACCCACTGAACAGCTAGATTGCATTGAAGAACATGCATATATAGTATCATGCTAAGGAAATAGGTTCATAGGTTAGAACTAGGCTAACTGCTCTCATGGGTCATTTTAAGCCTAGCCAATTACCCCATGTGAGAATCAAACCCTGCACCTCACACCTGCAAAGTAAACAACTTAACAATTATGCCAACCTCCTATTGTTGCTGCCATAGATCCCAAAGCTTGAAGAATGAATCTGGCTGCAGGAAATGGATGGGAAAGAATTTGATGAACCTGAGATCAGAGGGTGTCTATGTGATACATTGGAAGGATGCAATTTGCATTGTGTTCAGATGTGAGCCAATAAACTCCAGGCCCTGTACTGTTGTCAGATTTGGCTTGCCATAATTGTTACTCCCAATGAAAGACAAATCTGGAGCAAATAATCACTGGCTTGTGGAAGGAGATGCATGGAGGAGGTGGTGAGGAGGCAGTCTTCTAGATATGGAAACACTTGGAATCCTTTTAGTTTCAAGTGAACTGCCACACATTTGGTGAACAACCTGGGGGCTGTGATGAGCCTGAAGGGCAGGGCTCTGAATTGATAATGACCTGCTACCAGCCTGAAATGTAAATATCATTGGGAGCACCTGTTTATTTTGATATGACATCATGCATCCTGAACATCTATTGAGCACATCCAATCATTCTTGTGAAGAAATAGCTGAAAAGACTAGACTGTGACCATTCAGAACTTTGACTTTTACGCGTACAGATTCTGTTTTCTCAGGTCTCAGGTCCCCTGTCCTTTGGACACTAAGAAGAAGCACGAGTATGTTTTGTATCCTATTTGGTCTAGTGGGACCTCTTGGATGACTCTTGTCTAGCAGCTTTTGAATTTCTTGGGCTGCTGCCTTCTTCTGACTAGGTGGAACATTGGGAAGCTTCTTTCTTTTGTAGATTGGGAGTTGGAAAAATGGTATGATTTTTAGCACATAAGAATATTATTATAGTAGTCCAGGAGTCTGGGTGCAAGGAAAATATTCCCGACTGCCTCCGTGGGCGGTCAGGCTGCACTTCAGGAGTGCTGAAAGGGTCTATCCAAAAAGGAATCACGGAAACCCTGATTTTGTGAGCCTCCTCTGCCTCTGGGATGATATCTACCATTAAAACTGCCTCCTCTGCCCCTGAAGGAGTTGTCCCCATGTGGATCTTGGAAAGGACCACGAGATTTGCAAAACCACATGTTCTTACTACCTCTCTGATTTCTAGAGAAGGTTTGTTGAGGGGTTGAAAAGTGGATTCTCACAGCAGACAGGGTCTGTCCTTCCTTCTTGTTCTCTGAGGGCAAACATTTCTTTCACAGATGGACCATTTAAAGATGTTCCATCAAAGGGAGCATTGATGAAAGATGTCTTGAAAGGCTCCAAAAAGTTGCATAGCTACATCCAGGCATGGCTCCTTATGATAATGCCTGAACCAGCAGCCCATGAGGTGCCTTCAGCTGCTTGAGAGATCCAACCTCATGCATGCACTGGAAATTGACAAAGGAGTGGCCAGCAGAGAAGACGATCTGTTGAAATCCTCTACAGACATGGACTGAACACAGACAATTTGACAGTTCTTCAGTCAAATCTCTCTGCATTCTTGTAAAATGTGCCAAGTAGATAGGAAACCTCAAAGCGAATACCACTGAGGCAAAGACTCGCTTTCCGAATCCGTCCAGTGCTCTAGACTCAGTTTGGCAGGTGAACAGGCAAGTTCTGTTCTGCCAGATCTTTTTCAGTGGCCGCCACCACCACCATAGTAACTACTGGGACTCCTTTGCTCCAATGGGGTTTTTCTTTACATGAAGCTAGGAATCTCTACGGTCATTTCAGTATAGGCTCAGTGGAATTTGGCTCCATCCATACCCGTTGAGAGACTAAATCAATAAGCACATCCACCGGGGGGGTGACACAAGATGTAGACTGGCCAGAACCAAAAGCTTCAAAAAATACTGATTCCTCTGGAGAAGGATTCTTGGGAAACCAACCAACTTTCTGATTGAGGACTTCTAATAAGTTTCCAAATGATACATCATCAGGTGGTGATCTTGGGGACCCTTCTCCTTCCTCAAAATCAGTGTCCTCAGTGACAGATTCCAATGGGGAATCTAGGCGCCTCCTCCTGCACATGCTTTTCCAATGGATCTCCTCTGGGGGATGTGCAGGGGTGGTATCAGAATACAGGGGGTGTTCCTGTATGGGGACTGACTAGAAGCTAGCTGGAACTGGCTGTCCCTCTGGAATAGGCCTCGTAGACTATGAGCTCAGAACTGAAGCAGGAATAGGGAGTGGATCCAAGGGATGAGAGACCTGATCACTAAAAAAAAAAAAAAAGCCCTTTCCACAACCTCAAAGGCAGATGGACCCAGAGAAGCTGTGGCCACTCGCAGAGGAGCTCAGACTTTCAGTACAGGTAAGATCACGATTCCTACCAGATCCATGCCTGGAGGAGGGAATTGGACCTGAGCTATCCAGCGCTGAGGCTCTGAGGGGCAGGGATGGATCCAATAACATCGGAGTAGACCCTGACCCCAAGGAGTGTACACCATCACTTCAGCTCTGGGACCCATTTCAATCCAAAAGTATAAGTGTGGAACTGGTCAGAGAGACTGTTGGAGTCGATGAAGAGATTCTCTTCTGATCTGGCGTCAGATCTGTTGGAGCTGATAGATGTTGGGGCTCCAAAACTGAAGGATGGATCAGAGAAGGAGATAGTACTGCATCAGCAGTGGCCTGAACACTCATGGAGCCAACAGGGACAGAGCCAAAATGACCTCATCTGGATAGGAGCTTGGAGAAATTTTTGCGTCATCCTATCCACATCCGCTTCAAAAATACTTCTGGAAGACATGGAGTATGTGGCAGACTGAGCCTAGAGTACTTTTTGGGAGTTTGTAACAAGGGGGAATGGAGCAGAGGGGAGACCTGATCCAAAATGGATTCTGGGGAGCGAGCTCTTGGAGTATGTGAAGTACTGGGTTCCAGATCCAATGGCTTGTGATCCAAAAACCCTTCTGCCACTCCCATCTCTCCCTCCCCATCTCCTGTTCCCCACTCAATTAGTAGGCCCCTCCACTTCACCGCACTCAATGCTCAAAGCATATGTAATAAAATCCCACAACTTCATGCCTGGCTCCATAATAACAAACCTGATTTTCTTTCCATATCAAAAACATGGCTCAAGCCACACATTAAAGACTCAGAACTTACTCCACCTAACTACAGTATTATCAGACATGATAGAACTCATAAAAAAGGAGGAGGTGTATGTCTCCTCTTCCCCTCGTCCCTCTCAGTCACCCCCTACTCTAAACCTGTCCCCAATTTTGGAAAAGCTGAATTACTTTTAACCCTTCTTCAGGTAAACAAACAAAAATCCATCTGAATAGCCACTCTTTACATCCCTCCTGGGGATAATATCCCTGTCCTAGAAGACATTCTCTCCTGGCTCTCATCCAGTATCACAAATGAAACTATAATCCTTGGAGATGTTAACATTAACTGGGAAAACATACAATCCCCATCCAACTCCATCAATATAAATCTTTATAACTTCACACAACTTATTAACGCCCCAACCAGACCCTCCAAAGACCTCATATCTGGCAGCACCTTAGACTGGATTCTAGTTTCCCACCCATACTACAACTCCAAGAGTGGTATCCTTCCTGATCCACTTGGAGACCATCTCCCCACATTTGCCCCTCGCCTTCCCTTCTTCCTTCAACTATCCCACTCCTACATCACTACTCGCCTCTTAAAACACTTTAACCACAATGCTTTCTCCAACACTCTAAAAAGCATAAACTGGAATCCATTAAGAACTTTATCCCTTGATAACGCAGTTACTAACTTCAATACAACCTTCCTAGGCTTGCTTGACTCCTTTGCTCCATTAAGAACTAAACGCATAAAAAGTAAATCCGTCCCTTGGCTAACTAGGAACACCCTAATTACTATGCGAAATCGTGATAAAGCCTGGAACCACTATCATAAATCAAAAACTTACATTTCCTTTAATGAATACAAAATACTTCGCAACAAAGCAAAAAAACTCATTAACACCGACCGCAAAGCTTATTTTTCCACTCTCCAAAATAAACACAACAATAACCCCAAGAAATTCTGGGATGGCATCTCTTCCCTTCTAAACCCAGGTAGAAAAGAAAACCCGTGCCCTGACCCAAATGCCTCAGACTCAGATCTAGCTACCCAATTTAACTCATTCTTTATTGACTCCATCTCTAAATTAACATCATCCTTTACCACAAAGCTATCGGCACCCCAGTAACCTCCTCAGAACCCCTTCTCTCAAAACTTCAATACCTCCCAATGTCCTCACTTCACCACAAACCCTATTCCCATCTCTACTATAAAAAAACTTCTTCAAAAACTAAAACCATGTTCTAATGCTCCCGATGAAATACCCTCCTTCTTCCTAAAAACTGCTGCAGAAGCCATAGCCTACCCTATCAGCATCCTAATAAATCGATCTTTTTCTGAATGCCATGTTCCCCAGATTTGGAAAAAGGCCTACATTATTCCACTCCACAAAGGTGGCAATAATAATGACATCTCCAACTTCCGTCCCATCGCTATCCTATCCCCCATCTCTAAAATTCTCGAAAAATGCTTCCACCTACAACTCCTACCCTATCTCATCAATAATAACCTACTAACTTCCACTCACCATGGATTCCGTCCTGGCCATAGTACTACCACAGCTCTCCTCTCCTTCCTTGAAACTGTAAACAAGGCCCGTGACTCTGGTCTCATCATTTCCTCCCTCCTTTTAGACCTCTCTAAAGCATTCAACACCATCTCTCATAACCTTCTTCTTACTAAGCTCTCTAAACTACACTTATCCCACCCCTCTATTAACTGGTTCACCAGCTACTTATCAGATAGGCAACAAGCAGTCAAGTGGAAAAAAGCAATTTCCCCTTTCCAATTCACAGCCACTGGTGTACCCCAAGGCTCAATTCTAGGACCCCTTCTATTTAACATCTTCATCAATGACTTCCACCAGGCCATCCCTCACTCTAAACTTGTTCAATACGCAGACGATTCAACAATAATCTGCTCTTCCTCCTGCTCATCTACACTAATGAAACTTACCCAAGAAGCATTCTCTGCTACAGAACTATGGATGCTTCAGAATCATTTAGCACTAAATGCTAATAAGACTAAACTGATGTTATTTCCCCCCTCTAGAAGTATTACCCTAGATAAACACTCTTTCCTTATTATCAGTAAAGATAACACTTTTCTTGAAACTGTCTCCACTGCCAAACTCTTGGGTATCCTAATTGATGACCAACTAAAGTTTGACAACCATTTGCAGACAAATATCAAAAAAACTCACAAAAAATTAGGCATGCTTTACCGCCATTACCAATTTATCTCTCCCCCCACCAGGCTCACTCTTACTAACACTTACCTAACCCCATCCCTACTATATGGAGCCTCTATCCTTACCAACCTGCACTCCTCCCTCAAATCTAAACTCTCCTCCTGCTACTATAAGATCGCCAAATTCGCAACTGGCCACAAATCCAACACCCATCACTGTACCTCCCTACACCAACTGAAATGGCTTGAACTCCCCAATTATCTCATCTATACACAACTCATCCAAGCACATAAACTTATATTTAACGCCTCTCTCTGCCCCTCCTTCATCTCAACCTTTAAAATGCATTTTCCTAACAGATGCCTACTATCCAACCAACAAAATCTAATTGAACTGCATAAACCCTCCCACCCACCTGGCAAACATCTCCTTTCCTTCTGCCTCGCACGCCACTGGAACTCCCTCTCACCTCTCATCCGTACCACCAGTAGCCTCTCTGTCTTTAAATCTCTTCTGCACTCTCACCTAACATCACTGTGGGAATGCTCTTGCTCTCATCCTACATAATATCTCTATCTATATCACTTCTCCACTCTCACCTAACATCACTGTGGGAATGCTCTTGCTCTCATCCTACATAATATCTCTATCTATATCACTTCTCCACTCTCACCTAACATCACTGTGGGAATGCTCTTGCTCTCATCCTACATAATATCTCTATCTATATCACTTCTCCACTCTCACCTAACATCACTGTGGGAATGCTCTTGCTCTCATCCTACATAATATCTCTATCTATATCACTTCTCCACTCTCACCTAACATCACTGTGGGAATGCTCTTGCTCTCATCCTACATAATATCTCTATCTATAATCCCTCCCTACCTCAAACACGTCTGTTGACACCTTCTTAGTAATTGTCATTCTTTATTCCTCCTTAAAACATTTATATTGGGGTACTTTGCATTACCTTTTACAACTGAACAAACTCAATTATTAACACCGTGATTCTTTTTCTACCCTGACATTGACTATTCCTAAAATTGTAATACTTTTCTACTCTGACATTTAACATTGGGATATTGCATCTACCCTGCTATTGATCATTGCTACAACTCTGATACTTTATCTACTCTGACATTTTATTTTCTAAATTCTCTTAACCTCTGCATCAGTATCTAGTAGATTCACAGTTGTGTCTTCTTAGTACTCTGTGTAACTTAGAATTATTTTTTAATATTTTTTGTAACACTGTAATTATAACTAGTTGTATTTTTTTTGTAATACTGTTATTATAACTAGTTGTATCTTTGGAGCTTTTCTCCCCAGGACTCCATTGAAAACGGTCTCCTCAAGGCCCAATGGCCACCCTGGTAAACAAACTGCAAATAAATAAATAAATAAATAAATAACTGAACAGTAGGGCTTGCTGAAATCATGATCAAATCTAAAGCTTTAGGATCCAAGTAGCATACCTTCATGTACAAGGATGTTGGATCCGATATCTTTGCATCCTTAGAAGGTGGTTCTGAGGAAGTCCTGGGAAACTTCGACAGGGAGCGCTTTGTACACTTGGAATGAATTTTTGAGCTTTTACTGGAGATTTGAGCCCTTTAAGAAAATGCTATTGCATGAGGAAGAAGACCCTCAATATAAAGCAGCACATATAGAGCAGTTAGTGTTTAAATGAGCTGCTCCAACACAATACATGCACTTCTTGTACACATCCCAGTTAGGGATTTTATGCCCCCAAGAACTGCATTCTTTAATTCCTATCAGCTTGTCAGCCATGACAGCTTAATATAGATACGATAAAGAGACAGAGAAAAATAAGACTTTTTTTTAAATATTAGAAGGAAATGAAAAGAGGAATAAGAAAAATGACTAGCAATGGTAATAAAAGATTATCCTTGTAACTGAGGGCAGGAAGGAAAGAAGGAAGATTACCAACAATGGTAACGACAAGACTATACTATATGAAAAATACGGCACTGGTCCGACAGGAAACCGGAATACTAAGAGGGAGATATGGAACAAAAAAGGACAAGACACGACAATAAAACTGACGACAAGACTATACTATATGAAAAATACGGCACTGGTCCGACAGGAAACCGGAATACTAAGAGGGAGATATGGAACAAAAAAGGACAAGACACGACAATAAAACTGACGACAAGACTATACTATATGAAAAATACGGCACTGGTCCGACAGGAAACCGGAATACTAAGAGGGAGATATGGAACAAAAAAGGACAAGACACGACAATAAAACTGACGACAAGACTATACTATATGAAAAATACGGCACTGGTCCGAAAGGAAACCGGAATACTAAGAGGGAGATATGGAACAAAAAAGGACAAGACACGACAATAAAACTGACGACAAGACTATACTATATGAAAAATACGGCACTGGTCCGACAGGAAACCGGAATACTAAGAGGGAGATATGGAACAAAAAAGGACAAGACACGACAATAAAACTGACGACAAGACTATACTATATGAAAAATACGGCACTGGTCCGACAGGAAACCGGAATACTAAGAGGGAGATATGGAACAAAAAAGGACAAGACACGACAATAAAACTAACGACAAGACTATACTATATGAAAAATACGGCACTGGTCCGACAGGAAACCGGAATACTAAGAGGGAGATATGGAACAAAAAAGGACAAGACACGACAATAAAACTGACGACAAGACTATACTATATGAAAAATACGGCACTGGTCCGACAGGAAACCGGAATACTGAGAGGGAGATATGGAACAAAAAAGGACAAGACACGACAATAAAACTGACGACAAGACTATACTATATGAAAAATACGGCACTGGTCCGAAAGGAAACCGGAATACTAAGAGGGAGATATGGAACAAAAAAGGACAAGACACGACAATAAAACTGACGACAAGACTATACTATATGAAAAATACGACACTGGTCCGACAGGAAACCGGAATACTAAGAGGGAGATATGGAACAAAAAAGGACAAGACACGACAATAAAACTGACGACAAGACTATACTATATGAAAAATACGGCACTGGTCCGAAAGGAAACCGGAATACTAAGAGGGAGATATGGAACAAAAAAGGACAAGACACGACAATAAAACTGACGACAAGACTATACTATATGAAAAATACGGCACTGGTCCGACAGGAAACCGGAATACTAAGAGGGAGATATGGAACAAAAAAGGACAAGACACGACAATAAAACTGACTTTCACTTACAAAAGAAACTTGACAAATGCTTGAGAGAAGGACCCTACGTCTGAACAAAATGGAGGCAAATGAGATCTGAGGTACTGGGGATGGACTAGGACATTATGGAGAGAGAAGCTCAAGGGTTGGTTCCAAAGTCTAAAGGATCAGATCTGTAACCCATTAATTGAGGAAGAATGAAAAGGACAACATCAGAATGAAGACTTAAAACGGCTCTGCAAAGATCACAGTCGCATCCAAGGCATGTCCCCTAATGGCTATGCCTGAACCTACTACCCATGAGGTACCTTCCCCTGTATGACAGATCAGCCTCATGGACACATTAGAAATTGACTGGAAGGTGGTCGGTTACAAGGGGCATCTATTTTGGTCTTCAGCAGACATGGACCCATAAAAAGACTTGGAAAGTTCTTTAGTTAAATCTCTTTGCAACCTTGCAAAATGTGCCAGGTAATTCTGTGACCAGAAGGAAAACGTCTCTGAAGTGTACACTGGCTTACCAAATCTGCTCAAGGCCTTGAACTCCCTGTTAGGGGGATGGACAGAAGAGCTCTGTTCTGCGAGTTCTCTTTTGGTTGCTGGTGCCAAAACCATTGCATCAACTCAGACCCCCTTACCCCAGTGTGGCTTGTCTTTAGGAGGAGGTAAAAATCTTGTTAGGATGTTTAGCTATCAGCTCCACAGTGTCTGGTTCCTTCCATGTCTGGTGAGAAACAACATCTATGAGTCCATCAGCCAGGGGAGTCACCCAAGAAGCAGCCGGGTCAGACCTGAAAGCCTCCAAGAACAATGATTTCTCCTGGGAAGGGGTATTGGAACACCAATCACCTTTCGGTTTTAAAAGTTCTAGAATGTCTCCAGATGTGACGTCTTCAGGTGGACATCTGGGTAACCCTCCCCTTCATCGAAATCAGTGTCCTCAGTGAGAGATTCCAAAGGGGAATCTAGATGTCTCCTTTAAAACATCCTTTTCTGAAGGACCCCCTCAGTGGGATGGTCTGGGGAAGTATCAGAAGAGATGAAGATGTCCTGTGGGACTGACTGAAGGCTTAATTGGACTGGCTGTCCCAGCAGAATGGATGAATGAGGCACAGAACACAGAACCAAAGAAGAAATAGTTGTCTGATCCGAGGACAGCAGGGATGTCCTATCCCCAGATAAAGAGAAGGCCCTCTCCACAATCTTGAAGGCACAGCACCTGGACTGAAGTTGGCAGCAAGGGATCCGATAATACGTAAACCATCGGCTCCTGCAACCCCAAAAACACTACACCTGAGGAAGGAGATGGACTCAAACTGTTCTGTGCTGAAGACCCGAAAGGCAGAGACAGCTCTGACAGCGTCAGAGTCAAACCTAGCCCCGTGATCCAGTGCTTAGACTCCAACAGTCTTCTGGCTCTGAAAGGTTTGGGGCCGGGCGATTCAGGGAAATCATCACAGTCGAAAAGCAGACTATCTTCAGATCTGGTGAAGACACCCCCCCAGAGGTCTCAGACCCAAGGGCTCAAAAGCAGTGGGTTGGACTGGCAGAGGAGAGACCAATGGGGAAGTAGGTAAAGGTCAGCTCATGGATTTGGTGGGAGACAGAGACGGGAGTACCCTCATCTGGATCTGAGCTCTAAGAAAGTTTCTCATCTTGCAATCCATATCTCTTATGGATAAACTTCTGGAAGACCTAACAGAAGATGTGAAGGACGGAGGTCTGGAATGTCTGTGAGGGGATCCCCCCAAGAAAGGTGAAGCGAGCCAAGAACTGACTGGATCTAGTAGGAGACGAGGTATTCAGATCCAGGGTGATTTAATTTTATAAGCAGTTGGTTCCACCTTTTTAGACATCTTCGTAGGCGGCCCCAAGGATGGAGCAGAAGAACATGTATCTGGTAACCTCTTGCAAGTGTCTTTATCTTTAGGAGCCGAGTCTGGCTTCCCCTTGTCTAGTTTCTTAGAGGGGGTTTCAGCCCCAGCTGCTGAAGCAAAACAAGTAGAAGGGAGAAGACCCTTCAACACTAGCTTGTTTCTCTGGTCAGTGAAGGGTCTGGAATTGAACCCAGAGCAAACGGAGCAATTTACACCTAGATGAGCAGATCCCAAACAATGTATACTTTCCTGGGGGGTATCAGGATTTTTTGCTCACAGGTGATGCATTTTTTTAAATCCGGTAGGCTTGTCAGTCACACTGGAGCTAGATCCACAAATAAAGAAATTATCAGAAAGAACTAACTTAAAGCTTTTTTTCCTTAGAAAGGAACGCAGGAAAAGAAAGAGCAAGAACGATTACTAATAAAAGTAGTATAAGGAGTACTTTAATGAGAAAGATAGATTAAAATAATAAAGTACAAATGATGGCACTATGAAGAAGTACCGAGAAAAACAGCAACTAACTGGAAAAAAACAGCAACACAATTTACCAATAAAGGAAGGGAGGCAGGAGCAGTAAAATAAAGTACGGGATGCCAATGTTTTAAGGCAAACTGGTCATTCTAATAGCAAAACAACTCCCAAAGCTCGAGTGTGACAGGATCTGCATCTGAAGCTGAATGGCAGCAAATGAGTTCTGGAGTATGTGAGATTGGGAGGGCATTATGGGTAAAGGGAAGAGCTTGACAGTTTTAGATCTGAGAATCTGGCAGAAGCGGCCGAGTTTATTCTGAACCCATCAGTTGAGGAATGAATAAAAAGGACATCATATTCAATGATAAAGCCAAGACACAACTTGCTTCGACTAAATCCTTGAGAATCAAAGTGAACACTGCAAAGCCCCAGATGAAGCCATCCCAGACACCGGTGTTCATAAGCTGCCACATGGGAGTTTGACTTTTTTCTGTGTCAGGTCCATCAAAGTCAGTACAGTCTCTTCATTCTGCTGCCATCTTTGTCGTGAGTCACCCACCGCCATCATTTTCAGTTTTCAAACTATTCGGCTTTACAGCACTAACACTTTGTGTTTTTCCCTTTGGAGATTTGACATGAGGGTCCGTTAGTGGACACCAAGTTCAATGATCTTGGGTGGAAGATCCCAGGAGCTAGATCATATGACTATACAGGGCTTGATGAATGCACCTACAACCATCAACTCAACCTGGACAAAAGATACCCCTTTACCCACCTTCTTCTTGAGATCACAGTCACCATGGACGTATTTACCCCGGGGTGGAAAGCGCTATTTGTGGCAGGCAATCCAAGAGACTTAAACTCGACATTAGGCCTTATTATACATCAATATCAGAGAAACGTTGGTGATTCAGTTTTTTGCTTTATAGGAGTACAATTTATTTTCTAGCTCTGTCTTATTTTTTCCTCAGACATTTTCTTTTTTACATTTGTACTTAATCAGTGCAAAAACCAATAATAATTTAGTCAAAAAAACTCTAAATTAGTGGTCGTAGTTTACTCTGGAATAAAACACATATTTCTCTTTGCAAGTGTGAGGGGTGCTAATTCAGGTAGCAGAGTTTAAGTGTCTTAGAAGACATTCATTAATGATAGGATGATCCCACCCCATCCAACCACTACCTTTCTTTCACCTCCACTAACTACCTTGATTATAGCAAGCTCAGATGCTCATAAGCCAGTACTTATTATACAGCAGGAACTTCTTCTTGTAACATTTGTTAATGTCTGTTATGTACTTCACAGATAAAGATTCTAGTTATCTACTGATGTACTATGTTCTTCATCTGTAAATATGTTGTAAGTAATTGCTATGTAAACTGTGAATCGCTATGTAATCCAATGTAACTACTGTCTGTTTATTTTAACTGTGGAGCTTTTCTCCCCGGACCTCCACTGAAAATGGACCTATGTCCAGTCGGACACTCCCGGTCAACAAATATAAATAAATAAATAAACAGGGACGTCAGGCACTGACCAGTGCTGGAGTGTAGTAATAGTTACTGATTAATAATAAGCCGAAACCTCGCAGTCTGTATTTTTAATGTCACCACTCCCCCTCCCCAACTGCCTGCCTTCCTGCCATAAGTCAAACCCAACTTGTCAGCAGCCACAGAAGCAGCCCTCAGGGGGTCATAGGTAAGTAAGAGGCAAGATGCCCTTGCAGGCCATTTTAAACCTAACCAGTTTCTCATTTTGTGCTCAAATTAAACTATCCCATTTGGTTAGAAACTGGCCATAACCATCCCATAGTCAATAATTATATATTACCCCTAATTAAATTATACCTTAGATAATTTAAGCGGACTCAAGCATGAGATAAAACATTTAGAGACTGCCTCTGTCCATTAGTAGTACAGGGGGCAGTCCTATGTAAATTTTCTGTTCCCCACCCACAGATCCAAGCTGCAGTTGAATATGAACAGGGATGAACTTTATTTTATGTGGATGGGGAGTCTGCTCCAGAACAGCAGTATCCTCAGCAAGATACACCTGTCCTGCCAAACTGTTCTGTTGTTGTTGCTAAAAAGGTTTATAGATCCCTAGACCGAGCATTTCTGACGCCATCTGATTTGCTGATGTGCAGTAAATACATCAGTATTGGGTCGGGGAGATGTCTTGCTTGCCAGACACAGGTCACGTCTTATCAGTAGGTAGGCTAACAAGTATAGTGACAGGGATGTGAGTCGCTCCATGTAAGATGTGCTGTTTAGGCCTTTTAGCTTCAAGTGAGGAACCTAATAGCCTGGAAGGATATCTGTATACAGACACTACATATCCAAGCCGACTGGACTGAAGTGAGGTGTTTTGGTACCTTTAGGGAATGTTCCCTGTGCACTTCCATCAGGAGGGGTACCAGCCATCGCCCACTGGGAAGAGATCCTGGGGCAGCCCCAGAACATTACATTTCTCAATTTGCATGAGAAAGCCAAGGGATCCAACAGCACCAGTTGCTGGGATCAGGAAGTTCTTCTACCTGCTCAGCTTGCTTACATAGACTCTCACAGGAACAATCACTTTAAAAAATGGTTCACAAAGCACTTTTTAAAATGTTACTGCTAACAGCTATAAAATACAGGCCCAAAGCCTGGCCTCTAGAAGAACTGGGGAAGGGGGGTACATGAAGATGTGTTACTGTCTTATAAGGAAAGCTATTTCATGCATGACTGTTACCTTATTTCACACTCAAAATACTAGTCTCTGAAGTTACTGCATACTTTTTCAAGACTTCTCTTGCAGTGTGCAAACATTAAGTCTAAGGAAAACATTATACATTTGTTTTTTTGTTTCTCAGTGCACGGGTATGTCAGCCCTGCAAGGAGCTTTAGTATCACCTGTGAAATTTTAAATGAAAGCTAAAACAAGCATAAAAAAACTGAACGTGTCTCAAGGACACTTTGTTTACAGAATGCAGAGAAACTATCTGCGTTCAATATCAAGCCCAGGTAATGTGCAGTAACCTAATGCAGAGAAACGATCTGCATTCAATATCAAGCCCAGTTAATGTGCAGTAACCTAAAATGAAGTAAAAATAAATTACAGAAGTAGAGAAGGGTGCTTGTTTACATGAGGACCCATCATTCCAGTTTTCATAGGTGTGGGTGGTGCTGATCTGACATTCCATTGGGTTGGTCAGTTAGTCATGGTAGCTCTGACTTAAATGTTACTCCTTTGTCTCCCACAGGGGAATTAAGAGCAAAGCACCTAAATCAGGGACATTTAGTAAATTGTTTGCGTCTTTCGGCATTGCCCGGTTAGGGGTCGCCACAGCGGAACTCTGGTCCGCTAATGATTGGCAGTGCATTTTTATGTACCGGGTTACCAGCCCTGACGCACAACCTTCAACGAAGGCACGCCCCATTCACATATGTCTCCACACAGAAGACGCACTAGCTGAGAATTGAACGGGACAACGTCTTGCTATGAGGCGACAATGCTACCGCAGCACTACCACCGCAGTAGGGACATTTAGTAAATATCATTCAAATTCTCTTAAGAAGGTAATACCAGAGCATTCTTTTTAACTTTAATGTACACTTTGTGAACAGCAAAAATTCTAAAACTATAATGTCCAGCATTACTGACTTGCTGTCAGTAAGGAGTTACTATCCACATACAGAATGGAGCTGCAACCCCTCTGCTGTACACACCTTTAAGCGTTTTGCTATCCTAGGATGGGGGTGCAGGTACAGAAGATCCCTGATGGACATTACCCTGTCTGTGTTCTTATTTTGTCAATAGGGTAGTGCAAGTATTGTATGTCTGGCACATTACTGACCAAAAATCCCAGCAGTAATGGAGAACACTGGACTGAGTGCAACACGCGTCTACAAATACAAACTCAAGTTAACCTCAGCCCAGGGTTCTCCTTTATCACCACTTTGTTTACAGAGGTAGTACACTGATAACAGTACAGTAGACCATTTGCAGGCAGGTCCTGTTACAGTTATTTTTCAGATTCAGTTTCTGTGTTTGCTTCCTTTTTTTATTTGCAGCGCTGACTACTATCACAGCTCTTAAGCCTATTATTCAAGAATCAAGAGCAAAGCCAAACAGGAGAGGCAATGGCTTCAAATTACGGCCGATTTAAATGTTGTTGTCATTCACTTGCAACAGCTGATAGAATAACAGGATGTGCCTTAACACAAGTCAACAACTCAATTGAGTTCAGTGACTGTACTCTTCAAAGGAAACACAGTGTTTTATGAAGAGCAGAGCAATAAAATGAGGTAAAAAATCTGAAGCAATTCAGAGTTGTGACTTTTTTCAGTTAAGATGACGCATGTTTGTAACTGTAACCATGACACAATAACTCATGGATAATCTTCACTGCATTCTCAGAACATTGTGCATTTCCTGGATGAAAAATAATGGAGATAATGATAATGAAAGATAATGGAGAACAGTGGACCGAGAAATACAATGTACCTTTGATTGTGATTTAAAAATGTTATAACAGCAGTGCACGTGTACAACTATGCTTCTGCTGTATCACTTTAACCGTCATGTAAAGACATTATTTCAGTCAAGTGTACGCCGTTATAGCCAAAATTCTATTTATTTATTTATTTATTTAAATTTGTTGACCGGGGCGGCCACGGTGGTGCAGTGGTTAGCATTGCCGCCTCACAGCAAGAGGTTCTCCGGTTCGATCCTCGGCTGGGGTGCCTTCTGTGCGGAGTCTGCATGTCCTCCCTGTGGTCGCGTGGGTTTCCTCCAGGTGCTCCGGTTTCCTCCCACATCCCAAAGACATGCTGCAGGTGGATTGGACACTCTAAATTGGCCCTAGGTGTGCGTGTGAGTGTGCCTTCTGTGGAAGGTTGGGCGCCGGGCTGGCAACTCGACACCGTAAAACTCCACTGCCATTCAATGTGCGGACAGGGTAATCCGCTGTGGTGACCCCTAACCGGGAAAAAGCCAGAAGAAGATTTAAATTTGTTGACCGGGAGTGCCCGACTGGACGTGGGTCCATTTTCAGCGAAGGCCCGGGGAGAAACTGGCCATAACCATCCCATAGTCAATAATTATATATTACATTAAATTATACCTTAGATAATTTAAGCGGACTCAAGCATGAGATAAAACATTTAGAGATGCCTCTGTCCATTAGTAGTACAAGTCCTATGTAATCTGTTCCCACCCACAGATCCAAGCTGCAGTAGAATATGAACAGGGATGAACTTTATTTTATGTGGATGGGAAGTCTGCTCCAGAACAGCAGTATCCTCAGCTGTTTATAGATCCCTAGACCAAGCATTTCTGAGCATCTGATTTGCTGATGTGCAGTAAATACATCAGTATTGGGTGGGAGATGTCTTGCTTGCCAGACACAGGTTTATCAGTAGGTAGGCTAACAAGTATAGTGACAGGGATGTGAGCCATGTAAGATGTGCTGTTTAGGCCTTTAGTATCCAAGCCGACTGGACTGACTGGGGTGTTTGTTTTGGGGTACCTTTAGGGGTTCTGTGTGCTGCCATTCCATCAGGACCCAGCCCCCGCCCCACTGAAGAGATCCTGGGGGCCCCCCAGAACATTACATTTCTCAATTTGCATGAATAAAGTCTCTGAAGTTGGTGCATGATTTTTCTTCTTTGCTCTTGTGTGCAAAACATAAAGTAAACAAAAAACATTATACATTTGTTTTTTTTTTTTCAGTGCATATTATGTCAGTGCAAGGAGAGCTTTAGTATCACCTGTGAAATTTTTAAATGAAAAAAAAAAAAACAAAAAAAAACTGAACGTGTCTCAAGGACACTTTGTTTACAGATACAGAGGTAATTGTGGGTCAATATGAGTTCCATAATTTGGCTAATGCAGAGAATAGTGCTTCACCAGCAGAGTTATTGTGCAGTGATCTAAAATGAAGTAAATAAATTACAGAAGTAGAGAAGGGTGCTTGTTGCTGAGATCTTAGTGGTCTGGGTGGTGCTGATCTGAGGGTTGGAGTAGATTCTGGAGGGATGGGACATTTAGTATCTTTTGCATTGCCCGGTCGTTATTGCCCGGTTAGGGGTCGCCACAGCACTACTGATTCCTAATGGCATTGCATTGTATTTTTATTTGCCCCCGGGTTACCAGCCCTGGAAACCTTCAACGGCGCACGCCCCATTCACATATGCCACACCACAAGAAAGAGCTGACTGAGCTGAGAACGGACGGGGCCTTGCGTCTTGGGCGCGACAACGCTACCGCAGCACCACCACCGCAGTAGGGACGGTTTACTAGTTTGTGGCGAGTGAGAGTTGATACCACTGAAGGAGGTGAGGGAGTTCAAGCCAGCCCAGTTCAGCAAGTGAGAGACAGTGGTGACTACGGTAGGATGCCCCTGTGGCGAATTTGGCGATTTTGTTGTAACAGGTCTCTAGCTTGTTTAGATCACATTGCCTTAGGTTGGTATATACTGGAGAGGCATAAAGTAGGGTGGAGATAAGGTTGGAATTTGCTACTGAAATCTTTGCTGCTTTGGTGAGAAATTGTTTATTTCTGTATAATGCTCCTAGTTTTTTTGTGGACTTTTTTATGGTCATGGATATGTGAATGTCAAATTTTAGTTTATTGTCTATTTCCACTCCTAGCAATTTGGTATCACCTGCCAAAAAAAAAAATCAAATCTTTTAACAGGCAGTGCAAAAATGAGACATAACCAGGGATACCTGTCTTTTTTGTATCTGTTCTAGAAAAAAAAAACTCTGAATATGCTATTCTTTAAGTGGGTGTCAAATCTTTTTGCATCTCTGCTCAGCTCACCTCATGCACCAGGGGCGGTGTTTGCTACTGCACATCCCGGTGTGGACCTAATATAAACAAATGCCAGAGAAAGATCACAGGCAGCCACATAGCACCAGTTTAAATCCTCCTAACAATGCTACCATACATAACGTGCGAGCTTCACTACTGCAGTGTCACCCCAGGAACACATACTGTTTAGACACTTCCCTCCACCCATACTAAATGCTGAGATTCTCACTGGATCTAGGAGCAGATTCATGTAGATCCACTTGGAAATAACTCGTGGTAATTCCTCGCCCTTAAGGTTTAACATTTTTCTGTACAATCAGTTAAAATCTTGGTCTAGGCACTTGTGATGTAAAAGGGATGAGGACTGCAGCACAGTTCTGATTCTTGTAATACAAACTATTATTCCCAATGATCTAAATCAAAGGATATCATGTCCTAACTAATCCTTCAGTTATGGCCACAGCACACCCCGCACTCTTAAGATGGCAGCAGGCTTTGAATATCAGCACACCTTTCACATGGCTAAACTTGTCAGAAAGATGAAGTTGAAAAATATAACCCAGCAATTTATTTATTTTTTCTAATACTGATGTAATTTTGCAGGCTCCACAAAAAGGATGAATATAGTTCATTGGATTACAGCATGTGTTTTGTGCAGTGTTTTATTTAGCTTTTTCAGAACTGAAGTGACAAGCGATTAATAAATTCAGTACATGTCTAAACACCAGATGTAGTGACTAACAGAAATGCCCATCTAGGGCTGTATTTGAACAAGCTTCTTCCTGAGAACAGCCATTCAGTAACCTGTCACATCCCCTAATACATGGTCAGATTTAACTCCTCTTAAAAATGTATCAACAAAAAAAAAATAGTTTCTGTAAATCACAAAAGTCACTAGGACACATTTTTACTTATTCATAAACATTTTCTTCATATTAAATTACTATGCATTATGTAAATCACACATCATTAAGACACTACTGCATATGTTTAAAAGTAATCTGTTAATTGCAAATTTTATTCAGAAACTGAAGATTTTATTTTGATATTTTAGTACATCTGCTACGATTAAAAGCAAATAATCCATTAACTGCGCATTTTATTCAGAAACTGAAGATTTTATTCAAATATTTTAGTACATCTGCTCTAAAATACATAACGTAGTCTAATGTCACTTAACATTACAACAAATAATATTCCCACTGACCCTAAGTCACAGTAAAGCAAACTGCAGATCTAAGGAACTTGGGACTTGCAGAATTCAAATCCTCTGAAGTGTGTTGGGTTATCTCCCAACACTGATCTGGGTTTGGTTACTGTCAGTCCGATTTGACTGAGGCCTGTATTCTGCACAGTCTCCTGACTTCAACAAAATCTAAACTAGATGAAAACTTCTTTAAGTTGTAGCTAGAGAGTATGGGCTTGTAGAGATTCAGTATTTTTTATTAATTCCACATAAAGTTCAGAAACTTAACAGCTCCTTTCAGTAAATTTAGACAGAGTAACTACCAGCAAAAACTACTTGCTGCTAACTGACAGAATTTAAAATTCAAACTTGGATTGGTTCTGTAACCATGGAAACTGTGACAGTATCAACATTTCTGGAAAGCAGTGTTTAAACATGGACACTCCACCTTACCAAGTGACATCATGTAATGTTCTGACATATGCTAAAGGAACACAAATATATTAGATAAATTAGATTAACATGGCTATTTGTCTAATTTGAACTTATACCTCCACATTTAACTTGTTGTGTTTTAGTGTTATACTGGCAGTACAGACATTATGCCATTTAGTAAGATTTGTGAGCCTTTTTCACCTCCTAGGATATTATCTATCCCTTTATCTCACTTCCCATTACCTCACATAAACAATATCTCAACAGTTAACACTTGTCACATTAATACTTAGCCTTCATTTTCCTTATACGTTCATAGGTAGTTATTGGGCATGCAGTCCAGGAGACCATTAAGGTGCCTAGCCCAAATTCCCAGTTCACTTGAAGCACTGTCTGGTTACGTGACTTGCCGAAGGTCACACACTAGGCAAATTAAGGTAGAAAGATTCAAACTTTATACCCTTGTCAGAGGAAGTAGCTTATTAACAAGCCAGAGCCTTAGTCCTATGTGTTAAGTGACAAAGATTTGCAGCCCCCCCACACACACATACACAAAATGAAATCTGTGTGCGTATGTGCTAGTTACAGCTGCTGTATTTTCAATTATTATAACTAATCTTGGAGAAATTTTGCATTAAAGTAAGTATAAAAATAAACCTTTTTACAATGTCAGCAAAATTATACTTCATTTCTCCTAAGTTTGCTTGCAGAATGCAGCACATCATATAGAGGATGAATTGCTTTCAGTGTCCTGCCCAGTAATGATTAATACTCTAAAAGGAAGGAAAATGAACTGCAGTTGCATTTTAAGTTATAGGCAATCAAACCCCACCATTTCAGACCCCCTAACTATGCGCACCAGATTCACTACTGCATTGTTACACCACACCCTAAGGATCACGTTTGGAGACACCCCTCCTTCCATACTAAACTCTCAGATTTACCCGCTGTATCTAGGAGCAGATTCATGTAAGTTTGCTTGGAAATAACTCATACTGACCCCCCCGTGCTGTGAGTGGGAAGATTTAAAAATGTTTTGATACAGTCAGTTAAAAACTTGGTGTAAACCCTTGTCAAAGAGGAGGGCAGAGCACTTCAGATACTTCTCTAAAAACATTTATTCACAATGATATCAACAGAAGGATATTATGCCCTTCTAACTAACCAGCACAGCTTGGACTGTAAGATGGCAGTGGCCTTTGAGCACTTCCAGGAGATGCTATGAAACATCCATACAGGGCTAAAGCTGTTAGGTGACGATGTAAATCATAGCCTTATACCATCACTGTCCAGAAAAAACAATAATGAACATATATTTCACGTATTACACTATGTGTGTGTTTGTGTGGTATATTCAGTAGGTTCTGAGAACTGCACAGAGACAGCAGTAAATTTAGGACACATCCAAGCGTCAAATGGAGTGATTAACAGAAAAGGTGTGCCCAGGACTTTATTTCACTAAGCTTCTTACTGAGAGCAACCATCCTGCAACCTGTCACATCCTTTTATTTGTGGTCAGATTTAATAACTCCTAAGCAAATACTGACTAAAGTATTTGTAGGGTTTCTACTTGACACATGAACAGTAAAAAATATATTTCCTGTAAATCACACAAGTCTCCTGGGCACCATTTCATACCTTCAAAAGTAAATTATCTATTAACGGTTTTCTTCATTATTAAATTACTATACCTACTGTAAATAACATGAATAAGTAAGACACTGCTGCATACCTTTAAAGTAAATAATCCAATAACTGGAAGTTTTATTCAGAAGCTGAAGGTTTTATTCAGAAATGTAAGTACATTTGCTCTAACAAAAGGATATAGTTTAATATAACTTTTAACATCACAACAAATATTCCCACTGACCCTAGGTCTCAGTAACACACACACTGCAGATCTCAGGAACTTGGATTCAAACCCACTGAAGTTTGCTGGGTTATCGCCTACTTCGATCTGGTTTTTGATACTGTCAGTCCAGTGTGAGTGATGCTTGTATTAAGCCACTTTTCTGATTTCAAACACGATCCAAGATCGATGAAAATGTCCTTGTATTAATTGTAGCTGGTGTTTATTGGTTGGTAGAGATTCAAAAAAATTGTAATTCCAGGTAAAGCTAAAAAGTTTAAAAGCTCCTGCTAGTAATTCAGACTGAGTAACTAACAACAAAAGCTACTTGCTGCTAACTGATAGAATTTGAAGTTCAAATTTAGACTGATTCCGAAACCATAGAAACTGTGACATCATCAAAAACTTTGACAAGCAGCATTTTAAAATGGAAATGCCTCTTTAGTGACATCATGCAAATTTCTAAAAAGGCATTGAGGAGTAACATAACATCTTAATCTAATTTATGTAATATAATTATTACACTAATTAAAACCTACACTTCACATTAATTTGTTGCTATATTTTAATTTCGTATTGTACTAACAACAATACCACTATTAAACATAGCTTTAGCTTGCTTCAAGATTTTTAAGCATTATTCTGGTATTTACTTACTGTATAGGTGACCCTCCAGGATATTATCTATCCTTTTATATCACTTCACATTATTTAATTAAAAAAAAAAAGAAAACATTTCAATGGTACTTGTCACATTAACAGTTTAGCCTTCAATTTTTTATAGCATACATTAATTTATAATTGCTAACCCTTTAACAATAATGTTTGCCTGCAAAAAGCATGTGATAATGGAGGACACTTGACCCCTGCTATAAACAATTTTAAGTGACCTGCGTTTTGTGGGGGGTGGGGGTGGGGCACAGAGTGAGTCAGCAAACTCAAAGCAAGGGCCCCAAGTTCCCAACCCAGTTTCATTGCTGTCATAATTGTGGTGGAAGTCATGAATCTAAAAGGAAAAAGTGCTTAGCTTTTGGTCAACAATTCAACAAATGTAATAAATGGGATCATTTCAAAAGGCTTTGTAAATCAAAAAGCACACCTTCTTTTACTAAAGGGGAACATTTCAAGAAATGATTTGATCAATTAGAAAGCTGTGACGCAAGGTCACATACTTTTTATGTTGGTGTGTTAGTGCTTAGAGAAACAGCTGATGCAGTAGACTTATGGGGAAAGAACAAAGTATTTTGTACTGTTTGGATAAATGGCAAACCCACAGAGCTCACAGCTGATACTGGCTCAAAGTGCAATCTTATGTCTGCAGAACATTTGCTAGAATATGTGCTGGTGAGAGGCTTCATTTGGCAAACTGTGTGAAGCTTGTTGCTTATGGTTGTGAAGAGGTTCAAATGGAAGGCTCAGTAATGCTTTCATGTTACTCTGCTGGGAAAAGCTACAGGTTATTTTATGTGAGAAAGGCATGTACAGTCATTATGAGGATTCAGAGACAGTTTGCAAATGCCACTGCTTTCATTTAACAAGGAAGTCCACCAAGTTAGCTTAAAAGACCACTATTCTAGTTTTACCCAGTTTATTTTTTCTACCTATGCTGATCTTTTCGAAGGTTGGATGATGTAGGGATAGTAAATCATGAAGTACAATGGATTAGCAAGGATGAAGTAAGGATAGCTATGAAGTGAATGAAGAATGGAAAGGCTGTTGGCCCAGATGACATACCTGTGGAAGCATGGAGGTGTTTAGGTGAAATGGAAGTGGAGTTTTTAACCAGATTGTTTAATGAAATCTTAGAAAGCTAGAGGATGCCTGAGGAATGGAGAAAAAGTGTTTTGGTACCGATTTTTAAGAATAAGGGTGATGTGCAGAGCTGTAGTAACTACAGAGGGATTAAATTGATCAGTCACAGCATGGAGTTATGGGAAAGAGAGTGGAAGCTAGGTTAAGAAGGGAGCTGATGATTAGTGATCAGCAGTATGGTTTCATGCCAAGAAAGAGCACTACAGATGCAATCTTTGCTCTGAGAGTGTTGATGGAGAAGTACAGAGAATGTCGGAAGGAGTTGCACTGTGATTTTTGTAGACTTAGAGAAAGCATATGACACGGTGCCTAGAGAGGAGTTGTGGTATTGTATGAGGAAGTCAGGAGTGCCAGAAAAGTATGTAAGAGTGGTACAGGATATGTACGAGGGTAGTGTGACAGCGGTGAGGTCTGCAGTGGGAGTGACGGATGCGTTTAAGGTGGAGGTGGGGTTACATCAAGGGTCAGCTCTGAGCCCTTTCCTATTTGCAATGGTGATGGACAGGTTGACAGATGAGATCAGACAGGAGTCCCCGTGGACTATGATGTTTGCAGATGACATTGTGATCTGTAGTGAGAGTAGGGAACAGGTGGAAGAGACCCTGGAGAGATGGAGATATGCTCTAGAGAGAAGAGGAATGAAGGTCAGCAGGACTAAGACAGAATATGTGTGTGTGAATGAGAGGGAGGATAGAGGAATGGTGAGGATGCAAGGAGTAGAGGTGGTGAAGGTGGATGGGTTTAAATACTTGGGGTCAGTAGTTCAGAGTAACGGTGAGTGTGGAAGAGAGGTGAAGAAGAGAGTACAGGCAGGATGGAGTGGGTGGAGAAGAGTGTCAGGAGTGATTTGTGACAAACGAGTACCAGTAAGAGTGAAAGGGAAGGTCTACAAGATGGTAGTGAGACCAGCTATGCTATATGGGTTGGAGACAGTGGCATTGACAAAAAGGCAGGAGTTTGAGCTGGATGTGGCAGAATTAAAGATGTTAAGATTTGCACTGGGTGTGATGAGGGTGGACAGGATTAGGAATAAGTATATTAGAGGGTCAGCCCAGGTTGGAAGGTTTGGAGACAAAGACAGAGAGGCACGATTACATTGGTTTGGACATGTGCTGAGGAGGGATGCTGAGTATATTGGGAAAAAAGATGCTAAGGATGAAGCTACCAAGGAACAGGAAAAGAGGAAGGCCTAAGATAAAGTTTATGGATGTGGTGAGTGAGGACATGCAGGTGGTTGGTGTGACACAGCAAGATGCAGAGGACAGGAAGAAATGGAAACAGGCGATCTGCTGTGGTGACCCCTAATGGGAACAGCCGAAAGAAGATGATGATGCTGATTTTTTCGAAGACAAACTAGGCAAGCTTCCAGTTGTATACTCCATGAAGTTAGACCCAGATGTCAGCCCCGTTGACAGGCCAGCCCAAAAATTTCCAATAGCCACGCAGGACAGAGTCAGTCGAGCTAGATAAAATGGTGCGACAAGATGTGATTTGTCCAGTTGATGAACCAACTGAATGAGTATCTTCCATGGTGGTAGCTCATAAGGAAAGCTCAGATGACATCAGAATATGTATTGAGCCACGATATATGAACAAAGCACTGAAGAGACCTCATCATCCAATGCATACAGTCGATGATCTTATACCAATTGCCACTGTTTTTTCTGTCTTAGATGCAAAGAGTGCATTTTGGCAAATTTTGCTTGACAAGAAATCTTCTTTGTTAACCACTTTCAGTACTCCGTTTGGAGGGTACAGATTTCTAAGAATGCCATCTGGGGTAAATTCTGCCAGTGAAGTCTTTCAGTGTCTAATGGAACAATTTTTTTTCTGGGTATCCTTGTGCTATTATAGTAGATGACATACTAGTAGGAGGTAATGGTGAAGCTGAGCATGACAGCAACCTCAGAAAGGTTCTGGAAAGGGCACATCAAGTAAATCTTAAGCTGAATCCACAGAAATGCAAATTCAGGCTACAAGAAGTCACTTATGTTGCTCATTTATTTACCAGTTCAGGCTTATGACCAGACCCTTCTAAGCAAACAGTCATTCTCGAGATGCCAACTCCAGACAATGTTCAAGCCCTGCAACGTTTTCTTGGGATAGTTAACTACCTAGACAAGTTTATTCCAGACTTGAGTCAAACATCAGCAACACTCAGAGGGTTAACATGTTTAGAAACAGAAAATTCCCAGTCCACCTACTCTCAGATAGTCTGACGTCCACAAGCCAGTTACCCTTTCACGTGATGCTTAAAATTTAGTCTTGATGCAGTCATTCTGCAAGAGGGTCAACCTGTTGTCTATGCATCCAGAACCCTTACCCAAACTGACATGCAGTATGCTCAGATAGAGAAAGAACTTTTGGCAATTGTGTTTGAATGTTCAAAGTTTCATGATTATGTTTATGGTTGACCTATCCAGATCGAAACAGACCACCAACCTCTAGTCATTATTTTGAGAAAGCCTATGCATACAGCTCCAACCAGATTGCAACACATGATATTGAGATTGCAAAATTATCATTTAAATCTTGTCTACAAAAAACGCAAACTTCATTATCTTGCTGATACATTATCCAGGTCGCCCAGAAACACCACTGAACAGCACAAGAATGAGAAACTTGATTTTGAAGTTGTGGAAGTGAGAAATGTTTCTTTCACACATCTTGATGAGCTTAGAGATAATACAGCCATAGATCCAGTTTTACAGAAGCTCAACCACTTTATCAAAGAAGGATGACTGTCAAAACAATCTAGCTTACCTCAAGCAGTGCAACCTTTTTTCCACACAGAGAGGAGATTTTGTATGACAATGGTATCTTCATGAAAGGACCTAAAGTTATTGTTCCAAAGTCTTTGTAACAAGAGTGCATCACTATATTGCAGCGTGAGCACCCAGGAGCAGACAGTACCAAAAGAAGGGTGAGAGGACTAGTATTCTGGCCTTCTATGTCACAAGATATTGAGAGAGTGCTATCATCTTGTTGTGTGTGTAACCGTACAAAGTCGCATCAACAGAAAGAACTACTTCAGCTAAACCAGATTCCTGGACTACCGTGGATGAGTCCGTACTAAGTTATTTCTGACAATGGCACACAGTTTACAAGCCAAGAGTTCAAAAGATTTGCCAATGAGTGGGACTTTTCTCATGTCACAAGTAGCCCAGAGTATCCGCAGTCAAATGGTTTGGCAGAATGTGCAGTTCAAAGTGCAAAGCAGTTGCTAGCGAAGTCAAAATTATACAATATTGATGTTTTCCTGAATCTTTTAAATATTAGAAACATTCCTTCTGATAAACATTTTGGTTCACCTGCTCAGAGACTTCTGTCATGACAAACCAGAACCACATTACCAATCAGAAGTCAACTGTTGGTTCCATGTGTCAAAAACAACAGGTTAGTGAAAACCAATCTGTTGAAGAAGCATTTACCCCAGAAGTCTTATTATGATAAGACCAGCAAACTGCTCAATCCATTAAAGGAGGGAGAAGTAGTAGGGATGCAAACGTCCAAGGTTTATGATCGGACTGAAGTTGTGACAAATATTTGCTCATAGATGAGATCGTACATTGTGGAATCACAAGGAGTAGAGTTTAGGCGGAATCGAAACATTCGATGCCAGTATCCGAACCTATACCATAGCACATAGCTTGTGAGAAAGACTCTATCTCGGAGTGAGTTGCCCAGTGTTCCAATTCCAGAAGAAGTTTCAGAGAATATTCCCGTTCCTGTGATGAATCTCGAAGTTCCTGGTAAGAGTTGTTCACAGAGGACTGTTCCTGTTGCTAAACCCAGTCCTGATTGTTATGTTACCAGATCCAATCACATCTCCAGACCATGTTATAGATACACAGTAACCTGGACAAGAACACTGTGTTTGTTTCTAATGTTTAGATTAGTGCATGTCTAATTGCAATGTCATTTTCATTTAAGGGCAACCTTTTAAGAGGGAGGAGGTAGATCAATGTGTGTGTGTATCTCTTTAAGAAGCTATCCAAGGGCTTGCACAAGTGTATAAATACTGAGCATGTGCGAGCCTGAGTGCCATTATGCAGTAGCTGTTGAGAGGTAAGCATGTATGCATGTATGGTCTGTCTGTTAATCAGGTTGTTTATATTTTATGATGCTGCTCTCCATCCTGATGTGTTTCTGTGTAATAAAGCATCTCAAAGAACTACCCGCCTGTTTGTCATCTGTATTTAGAGGGATGAGCGGCACTAACCTTGCTGGAGGAGTAGAATGAGACAGAATATCCTACACCTGATATCTTAAAGAAGCAATGCAGTGGAAAAGTAACAATGCCACCTGAGTCGTGGTATACAAAAGCATTCCAATAAATTCCAGTCTCTGAAATGGAGAAAGCTGGGATTTGGCTATATTAATTAAAATGTCCAAGGTGTTGCAAGTCTGGAGCAAAGAGTCTCTGGATTGTAGAAGTTGATGCCTGGAGGGGGCAGTGAGGAGCCAATTGTCTAGATATGGAAACACCTGGAATCCTGTGAGCCTCAAAGTGAGCTGCCACGACTACCATGCACTTGGTAAACACAGTGGGGTCTGTGGTGAATCCAAAGACCAGAGCTCTGAACTGATAATGACTGTCTCCCAGCTGAAAGTGAAGATGTCTTCTGGATCATCTTGTCTATTTTTATATGATAGTATGGGTCTATATTATATAAGCGAATGCATTAAATTGCAAACGCTATATAATCAACCCACTAACACTGAAAAAACAAAATGTCGAACAAACAGAGCAGCGATTAAAATTGCTGATCCATTAAAAAAAAACACAAAATAAAGTGGGTGGGCTTTGCCTCCCCACACCCCCCTACTTAAATATACCAACTCCAAAATCACACCACAGTGGACGAAATGGCAAAGTTCCGAAAACGGCCCAGTGATTTTTTCTCTAGGAAAAAAAATGCTGTTCTGTGCTTTCAGGATTTTGCCATTTCAGGTAAGTACATTTGATTAAGCAGCATTCACAATTTAGTGCATTTGCTGACTTAATAGGGACCCGATAGTACACATCCTGAAGGTCTATAGAGTACATTCAGTTATCCTAGTGCAGAAGGGTCAGAATGGACTGAACCATGACCATTCAAAACTCTGCCTTCTCCACATATTGGTTTAGACTGCTTAGATCTAATATGGTCTGAGGTCACCTGTTTTCTTTGGCACTAAAAAGAAATGTAAGTTCCTAATCCTATCTGGTCAGGCAGAACCTTCTGGATGACTTTTCTAACAGCTTTTGTATTTCTTGTGCTGCTTCCTTTCTCTGACTGGATGGAACATCAGGAAGTTTTTTCCTCCAACAAGGCGGAAGAAGGGAAAAGGGTATGAAATAACTTCAGGTTATTATTCTTAGCACTCATAAATTGGTTCTGATATTTGTCCAGGCATCTAGGTACAAAGAGAGTCGACCACAGACTCTCTCCAGTGTTGGACAGTTGGGCAGTACTACAGGAGCACTGACAGGGCCTATCAGAAAAAGATTCTCTAAAGCCCTGGTTCTGCAGGCCTCCTCTGCCTCTAGGGTGATGCCTATCATTAAAATTTCCTCCTCTGCCTCTGCAGGAATTATCCCTGTGTGAATCCTGGAAAGGTCTCAGAGATTTACAGAACTTCATCTTCTTACAACCACTTTGGTTCTAGAAAAAGTCAGTTGAGGGGTAGAAAACTTGATTCCCAAGGCAGACTGGGTTTTTCCTTCTTGTTCACTGCAGATAAGTGTATTCTTAACTGATGGCCCAAACAAAGATGTGACATCAAATGGGGCATCAACAAAAGAGGTCTTAAAGGACATCACCGTCGCAT
Organism: Protopterus annectens; assembly: GCF_019279795.1. Classification (NCBI taxonomy): domain Eukaryota; kingdom Metazoa; phylum Chordata; order Ceratodontiformes; family Protopteridae; genus Protopterus; species Protopterus annectens. Next base: position 12,568,118 of record NC_056743.1, read on the forward strand.
AGCCACATCCAGGCGGGTCTCCTTAAGGTGATACCTGAACCATCTGCTCATGAGGTACCCTCAGCTGTGAGATATTAACCTCATCAACATATTTGAAACAGACAAAAGAGTAGCCAACTGAGAGGAGCTCCTCTTAAAATCCTCAGCAAACATAGACTCAGAGAGAGAATTCCACAGTTCTTTAGTCAAATCTCTCTGCAGCCTAGTAAAATGTGCTGAGTAATTAAGTGACCTCAGAGCGAAGGTAGCTAGGGTGAACACTCGCTTTCCAAATCTGTCCAATGCTCTGGACTCCCTGTTTGGTGGATGAAAAGAAAAGCTCTGCTCAGATAGCTTTTTTTACTGGCCACTGCCACCACCATAACATCAACTGGAACTCCTTTGCTCCAGTGAGGACAGTCTGTAGGAGAGGCCAAAAATTTGTCTGGGCACTTGGGAATGAGCTCAATAGTGTCCAGCTCCTTCCATGCTTGGTGAGAAACCAGGTCAATAAGTTCATCAACTGGGGGGGGGGTCACCCAAGACGTAGATGGGCCAGCAACAAAAGCCTCCAGGAACACTGATTCTTCAAGAGGAGTTTGGGAAGGACATGTCCTCAGGTGGTCATTGGGGGAATCCTTCCCCTTATCAAAATCTGTGTCTTCTGTGAGAGACTCCAGGGGGAGTCAATGTGTCTTCTCTTACATGTCCCCTTCCGAGGGACCTCCACATTGGGATGCTCAGGGGCAGTATTGGAAGAGAGGTGGAGTTCTTCTAGTGAAACTGTCTGGAGATTAAATGGAACTGGCTGTCCCCGTGGACTCAGAGCTTGGAGCCAGAGAGCTAGGGAACAGGATCTGAGACATGAGATGATGGTTCTCTATGGAAACAGAAAGCCCTTTCTGCCCCCTTGAATGCTGAGAGATCAGGGGAAACCCATCCCCCCCGAACTGAAGCTTATGAAGGGAGTAGGTCAGGGCCCCCCCCAATCCAATCTCTCCAGGGCCAAGGCTCAAAGAGGAATGGAAGGATCTGAAAATTATGGAGCCGGACCCAACCTCTTGGATCTGGTGCCAGCATCTCGGCTCTGAGACCAGCTGTGATTCAAGGGTATTGGAGCAGAACCAGTCAGGACAATTAGAGAAGAGGAGGGAACTCTCCTCATATCCTATGCCAAAACTCTTGGCGATCTTGGATCCTGCATCTTTGAAACCATGGGTCGGAATGGAGAGGGAGAAAGAGTGGACTTCGTAGGCACACTCATGGATCCAGTAGGGCATGCAGCTGGAAGAACCCCCATCTGGATCTGAGCTCCTAGGAATTTATGTATCATCCTAGCCACATCTGCCTCTTTCAGACTTCTGGAAGACCTAAAAGATGCCATGGAAGGGGGTCAAGAATGTTTCTTCGGAGTCTGGAATAACTGAGTGGACAGAGAAGGAGTACAGCTTCTGTGAGTTGAATGGTTCTCAGATCCAAGGACTTAGGATCTAAAAAAACAGAAGATGGCAAAGGGGATACAACTATAGCAGCTGAGCCAACACTTTCGGATCCAGTGATGGCTTTGGATCCAAGAAAAGGCCAAGTGGTTTGGGAATTGAGAAGGTTGCAGGTAACATTTTTCTGTTTTTTTCCATCAGCTCAAAGGAAGCCCTTGGGGACTTTGGAGGAGACCGCTTCCTGGATTCCGAAGAAACTGATAAAGAGTTATGTGCTTACCATAACTTGGTATCTGTCCTATCCAGTGGCATTATTCATCACAGATGGGTCTAGAATCTGACCTCAGATCCGAGCTGGCAACTTCTCAGACAGATCCAGAGCTCAAGCTCCTCCCCTTGCCATAATACCTTGCTACCTTCTAACCCTCAAGTCGAGTTTGCTAAATTAGCTGAAAAGCAGAAACATCTGCAACAGAAGTCAAAAGATTTCTCACCAAATGCAAGTTACTTCAGCATCACCAGACCCCCCAGAAGGAAGGGGGAAAGAGGGCAGGAATGTGATGAATAATGACACTGGATAGCACAGATGTCAAATTATGGTAAGTACGTAACTCTTTATCTGATGCTATCCATGTCATTATTCCTCACAGATGGCTCAGAGTCTCCAGCTACTATGTACCCTGGGTGGCCTCAAGGAAGGATATGCCGGAGCATGGAGGAACCAAAAGAAGTCCTGTTCCTAGATACCCAAGTCCAATTTGTAGTGTAAAATGAAAGTATGTGGATTAGACCAAGTAGCAGCAGCACCAATATCATCAAGAGAAAGTCTAGTCAAAAAGGCAGATGACACAGCAACAGACCTAGTAGAGTAGGCCTTAACTGGTTTGGATAGTTCTAAATGCTGGCTAGCATAAATGAATGAAATACAACCAGCAATTCACCTGGAAATAGCCACTTTGAAAAATGCCTGGCCCTTCTGGCTCTAGAAGAAAGTCACAAAGAGTTGGTCCAATTTTCTAAACTCCTCAGTCCTTTATAAGTAAAATTGCAATTGCCTGTGGATATCTAAATAATACAAGATATATTTAACTTTATTAGAGTAATTAGGGAAGAAGACCAGCAGTTGAATCAACTGACTAAAATTAGCTTCAGAGGCCATTTTAGGGAAAAAGGAAGGATGTTTTTCAAAGAGACACTCTGTCCTTATAAACAATCATGAACAGGAGCTTAATGCACAGAGCCTGTCGTTCCGAGACTCTCTTGGTAGAAGTAATGGCTACTAAAAGCTGACTTCCAGGAAAGAAATTTAATATCACATGAATTAGTGCGTTCAAAAGGTTTTTGCGTCAGAGACTGAAGTACCAAAGTCAAATCCCATGATGCTGACAGATCCTTAATAGGAGGTCTAAGAAGAAAACCTCTTTTCAGAAAGGCTTTGCACAATCTAGAAGAAAATGCAGACTCGTCGTTGATATGGAAATTAGAGATGGCAGCCAACTGAGGCTTAATGGTAGAAAAACACGCCCCATCCTGAAAAAGGGAAGATAAGAAGAGCAAAATATCAGTAACAGGGGATGAAAAGGGATCAAGAGTCCATTGTCTGGCCCAAACAAAAAATCTTTTCCACTTTACTTGAATACACCTTCTTTGAAGATGCCTTTTGAGAAGCCACAATAATGCTCCTCACCGGGGATGGAAGCCTGGACTGTGAAAGGATTACTGGAACTGGAGAAACCATGTGGTTAGATGAAGGGTCCGGAGAGCAAGACGTGGAAGCCCCCAGGGATAGGAAATGAGATCCAGAATGGGATCTAGTATCCAAGGTGGATACTGCAGATGAGACCTTAGGAAAGAGAACCATGCCTGACAAGGCCAGAAAGGGGCAATGAGGTTGAGAGAGCTCTTCAGGTGCCAAGCTGTTTGTAAGACTTTGGGTATTAGGGGAATAGGAGGGTAAGCATAGAGGAGACCCGAGGGCGAATCGTGAACAAAAGCATCCCTAGGTGATTCCCCTGATGGGGGAATCAGGGCAGAGTAATTGCTGCATTTGTGGCTGACCGGGGAAGCAAAAAGGTCGCAGCATGTTTGACACCAATGGTTGAGGATTTGCCTTGCCACCGACGGATTCAGGGACCACTCATGAGGACTCAAGATGGACCTGCCGAGTTTGTCGGCCAGCACGTTGGAACTCCTTGGTATATGAGTTGTAAGAAGAAAGCGCATGGAAGACATCGCCCATTCTCACACTCTCATGGCCTCTCTGCACTGAGGATAAGACTGTGTTCCCCCTTCCTTGTTGATGTAGTTGTCCGTCTGAATTGCTATGGTCCCCAAAGGGAAGCATTCCTGAAAGGTGTGCAATGTTAGAAGGACTGCTCTCATTACCAGGATGTTTATGTGCAATTTAGTCTCTATAGGGGACCACGTGCCTTGAACCATCCTGCCTGAAAATGTCCCCCTCACCCCAACAGGAAGGCATCCATGGTCATTGTGGCCTTGGGGGGGGGGGACACAAAATGGCCTGCCTAGAAAAAGGTCTTGAGACTGAAGCCACCAAGCAAGATGATTCCTGCATACCTGTGTCAACTTTATTGTCGTAGACATGGGCTGAGACAGAATGGACCACTGGACTACCATGGTCCATTGGAGAATTCGCATATAATACCTGGCGAGAGGCACCAACTGATAGAGCCTAGCATTTTGAGAATCAAATGAACAGTTAGGCATGCTAGATTCAACAAGAGACAGACTTGATCCTGAATCATCTGGACCCTGTGGGTAGACAGTGCTGCTGTCTCTGATACCATGTCCAGGAGGACTCCAATGAAGTCCAGGTTTTGGCTCGGAATTAGATCTGACTTGGGCAGGCACACTGTGATACCCAGATTCTGGAAAAGACTGAGGACATACCTAGTCACCAGTGTTAGTCGATGCTTCATGGAAGCAGTGAGAAGCAAATCATCCAGGTACAGAAAAACCTGGAAACCTTAAACACCCGGGGGGGGGGGGGCTGTGGTGAGACCAAAGGACAGGGCTCTGAACTAATAATGACTGGCTCCTAACTGAAAGCGTAAGTGTCTCCTGGAGTGTCTGTCAATCTTTATATGATAGTACACATCCTTCAGATCCATTGAGCACATCCAATCATCCTTGCGCAAGAGAGGCAGGATGGACTCTACAGTGACTATCTGGAGCTTGGACTTCTTGACAGAAAGTTTAGCTCACTGAGGTCCAGAGTCGGACACAGGCCCTCAGTCTTTTTTTGGCACCAAAAAGAAGTGAGAGTAAGTTCCGGACCCTCGGTATTCTGTCGGGACCTCTTGAATGGGTCTTTTTAGATGGAGGTCTTGCACCTCAAGATAGGCAAACTCCCTTTGGCAGTGGTACTTCTGGGAGAAATTTCTGAATTGGAAGGGACTGGGAGAAAGGAATTTAGTAACCCCTGGAAATAATTTTTAGCTCCCACTGATCGGAGGTGAGACTTGTCCAGGCTAGGGGTTGAAGGGAGAGACGACCCCCAACTGCCTCCAGGGTAGGACAGTCGGGCAGCACATCAAGAGTGCTGGAAGGGCTTCTCTGAGAAAGATCCTCAGGAGCCCTGGGTTTGCATACCCCCCTGCCCCTAGGGTGGCATCTACCACTGAATTCCCTACCCCAGCCTGTGGGAGAGGATTTCTGGGAAGCATCCTGAAAGGAAGACTGAATCTTCCAGAACCAAAGCTTCTTACTTCTCCTATCAGTCTTAGAAAAATACCTCTGGGGAGGTAGAAAACTTGATCCCTACTTCAGAAAGAGTCTTGCCTTCCTGCTCACTGTGTGTTAAGGTTTCCTTAATAGGTCCAAACAAAGTGGAACTGTCAAAAGGGGTGTTAGTGAAGGATGCCTTAAAGGGTTCCACAAACCTGCAATGGTGAAGCCAGGCATGCCGCCTGATAGTGATGCCGGTGCTTGCTGCTCGAGAGGTGGCTTCCGCAGTATTAAAGATCAGTCTCATCAAAGCACTGGTTACAGACATAAGAGTGGACAGCCTCGGAGAGACTAGCTTGAGGCTCTCTGGAGGCAACAACTGGGGAAGTGGTAAGCTCCGAAACCAAATCCCTCTGAAGCCAGGTAAAGTGGGCCAAATAATTAGTTGTTCTCAGACCAAAAGTAGCTGAGGAAAAAACACGTTTCCTAAAATAGTCAATCATCTGGGATCCCCTGTTTGGGGGATGTACCAAGGAGCTTTGTTCAACTAGCTCCTTCTTGGTAGCAGCGACTACCACAATGGCATCAACAGGAACCCCTTTGCTCCAAAAAGACCTATCCTTAGGAGGACTGAGGAACTTATTTGATTTCTTGGGTCCAGGTTCCACCATGTCTGGCTCCTTCCAAGCCCTGCTAGTGATAAGGTCTGCAAGCTCGTAAGTGTGTGGGGGTGGGGGGGACCCAGGAAGAAGTTGGGCCTATCCCGAATGCCTTCCTGAACATGGACTCCTCCGAAGATGGAGATTGGAAAGACCATTCTCCTCTCTGTTTGAGTACTTCCAGGATGTCCTCAAAGGAAACCTACTAAGGCAGAAGTCTGGGGAACTTGTCTCGCTCCTCAGTATCCATGTCTTAAGTAAGGGACTATCTGAGGGAGTCCAAGTGCATCATCTTACACATTCTCTTCTGAGAGTGCTCCTCCATGGTAAGCTCAAGGGAACAATCAGAATAGATGGGTACCCCAAGTGGGGCAGGGCCCATCTTAAGGCACTCACAGGAGGGCTGACCCTGGATGGATGACAAGGCCTCAGCACCCAATCCAGAGAAAGGCTGGGGAGGACCTTGAGAAGAAGAGGAGGTAACTACCATCCCCAGCAGCCAGGGCCACCTGGGAAATGAGAAGGGACCCTGACACAGCACTGAAGTCCCTGGATGATATCAGCCCTGAGCTGCCCAGTGCAAAAGCCCCTAAGGCAAGGGAGCAGTCTGAAATGTCTGAGCCTAAACCCATCCCCAGGGAATCCACACCGATCCCTCAGAGATGAGGCTCACTCTGGTCCGAGGGCTGTGGAACACAACCAGCCAGGGACCTTGACGGTGTCAAGAAGGACGGATACCCGACACAGTCAGCCTTTCGCTATGAATCTGCTGGTCCTGACATTCCAAAACTTGTTGGATTGGAAGAGGTGAGTTAAGACCTCTGGATTGGGAGGGTCTTCAAGCCACATGGGCTGGGGACAGCAGCAAGCCCAACTCAATATGGGCTTTGAGGAAACTCATCATCCTATCCATGTCCAAGTGAAGGAGACTTCTGGATGATCTGGATGAAGCTGAAGATTGGCCATATCTTGCCGGGGATCTGGCCTTTGATCCTGAAGTTCTATGTCTTGGGAAGGAGATCAGCTCTGACAGCTCGGATCCAACCTCCTGGAGGACCCAGAAGGGGAACCTTCTAAGACAATAGGATCCAATGATACTGATGGATCTGACAACTTTGTAGGATATGAAGGCTTGGGAGCCATACCGGATGGATCTGACAAACTGGTTGGATCCAGGGATGGCTTGTTTCTACTCAGATCCAAAGGCCTCCAATCTGATGAGGCCCTGGATCTGAGAATCTGATCCAAAGCTCTAGGAACAACAAACCTCAGATCTGAAGTCAAAGAGGCTGGGCTTGGATCCGGAGATCTGCGATCCAATAACCTTGGCTTTTTACGGAGCAAAGAAGAGGTCACCCTAGAGGAAGGAGGAAGTCTCTTCTTCGGCTCCTGTGAGGGCTTGAAAGGGGAGTCCAAAGCAGAGGACCACCCTGAAGCAAGCCCTTGAGCAAAAGCTTGTTGCGGTGCTCTACCAGGGCCATGGGGTTGAATGCAGCACAAATGTCACATTCAACCTCCAGGTGCACTGACCCTAAACAACAGAGACACTCCTAGTGTAAGCCAGAACAAGGCGTCTTCCGACCTCATGAGGAGCACCTCTTAAAGCCTGCAGGCTTATCAGACATCCTGTCCAACTACAAAATACAGACTCGTGCATGCAGATAGAACAGATGAAGAAAAGAGTGTTTAAGAGAAAAGGACCACTTTAAGAAACAAAGGCTTGAAGCACCAAGCACTTGAATGGGTGAGGGGAAAACTTACCTACACCCACAACTAGGTTCTAACAGGGAGGAAGGAATTATGATTAACTAAAGGCTGTTAAACATAGTAAAGGTATGCTAAAAAGAAAGAAAAGAAAGAAAAGAAAAAAAGGAGCCAAGAAAAAGCACTTGTCTTACAATTCCTTGCACTTGTGCCTGGACTATGTCTGGAGCGATTCAGCAGCAAACGAGATCTGAGAGTTAGAAGGTACCAAGGGATTATGGGAAGGAGAGGCGCTTCAGCTCTGGATCTGTCTGAGAAGTTGCCGACTTGGATCCGAGGTCGGATCTTAGACCCATCTGTGAGGAATAATGACATGGACAGCATCAGATTTAGACATTTTAGAGGGAGTTTGAGCCCCAGAAGAAGCAGGAAGTAACCCTTTAAGGATGAGCTTATTATACTTGCCCAATAAAGCTCTCAGATTAAATGTAACACAAACAAGACAGGCTGTGTTAAGCTGGCCCAGTCCTAGACAATAAAAGCACTTCTTGTGGGTATCTGAGTTTGAGATCTTATGCCCACAAGTGGTGCATTTTTTAAATCTGATTGGTTTCCCAGACACAGTTAAAAGCAGAAAAAAACAGCAGTTATGTACTTACCATAACTTGGCATCTGTGTTATTCTATTTCATTATTCTTCATGACTGGATCTTGAATACGACACTACACAAGACATAGATTCAAGGCTCAAACTCCTCTGTCTCTCCATTAATCTCCTTCTAGACTCTAACCTTCAGACTGAGTTTGCTGTAGGTACACCAGAAAATATATGCCTGAAATTTTAAACAAAGGAAATGTGGCCCAGGGATCAAAGACTCCAGCTTCCTCAGATCCCCTCCAGAGCACGGATGGGGGAAGGTGGGCAGGAAGTGAGGAATAACAAAATAGGATAACACAGGTGCCAAGTTATGGTTAAGTACATAACTACTGATCTAATGTTATCCATTTCATTACTCCTCAATACTAGGTCTGAATCCCCAGTTACAATACTATTCTAGGCGGCCCTACAGAAGGATGTGCCTGAACTCTGTGGAACCAAAAGATGCTCCACCTCTGGAGACAATATCCAATTTGTAATGAGAAACAAAGGTGTGAGGAGTGGACCTGGACCAAATGGCCGCAGCACAAATTTCATATATAAGCACCCTCACAGAGAAGGCTGACGAGGTAGCAATCGCCTGACAGAGTAAGCCCTAGGTGGACAAGGTAAAGCTAAGCCCGAGAGAATAAACGGTGGAAATGCAGTAAGAAATCCATTTGGAAATTGTTACCTTAGACACTGCTTGGTCACGTCTGTTCAGAGAGAACACTACAAACAATGGATCAGATTTCCTGAAAGGTTTAGTCATGTGTAATTAAAATCTTAACTTTCTATGTATATCCAGTGTATAGAGAAGGTATTTGCCTTTGTTAGAATGAATCAGAAAAAAGACAGACAACTGAATACACTGGCGGATATTTTCAGTGGCTAGCTTGGGCATCAAGGAAGGATTAGTTCTTAATGCCACTCTGTCTTTGTAAAAAATGATATGGGGTAGTTTGGACAACAAAACCTGTAGTTCTGAGACCCTCTTATCCGAAGTTATGGCAACAAGAAAGACTGTCTTCCATGACAGGAACTTAATATCACAGGAATGAGACGGCTCGAATGGGCTTTGAGTGACAAACTGCATCATCATAGTCAAATCCCAAAGGGAGAAGGATATTTGACAGGGGGCTTGAGGAGAAAAACACCTTTCATGAAAGTCTTGTACAGTCTTGAAGAAAAAGTAGGCTCCCTACTAACATGAACATTGGAAATGGCAGCTTTATGGTAGAGAAACTGGCACCTTGTTGATAAAGAGATGATAAAAACAGAAGAATATCTGAAACAGGAGCTGAGAAGGGATCGATATTTCTTTCAGCCGCCCAAAAGGGAAACCTTTTCCACTTACTGTTCTAGAGTTTTTGAGTTGATGGTTTCTGAGAGGCCAGAATAATCCTCTTAACAGGGGAAGCAAGCCTGGGCTTTCTTATTATCATGGGAACTAGAGAAATAGGAGTTATGCACTTACCATAACTTAGCATCCGTGTTATCCTATGTCATCATTCATCATAATAGGGATCTAGCTCTTCTGTTTCCCATGATCCCCTGCTGCCCTTTGACCCTCGGATAGAGTTTGATGCCATGTGTCTCAATAGTACTCCCACAACACTGGAGGGAAACTTCAACTTCCTCCCTGATCTACAAGATAGGATAATGAAGGGAGGGAAAGACATGATCAATGATAACACAGGATAACAGAGATGCCAAGTTATGGTAAGTACATAACTCCTAGTCTGATGTTATCCCAGTCATCATTCATCACGATAGGGTCAGAGTCCCCAGCTACCATAAACTGTCAGAGGCCTCAAGGAAGGACATGCCACAGCACCGTGCAGCCAAAGGAAACCCTGTTCCTAAAAACCAGATCAAGCTTGTAGTAAGAAATAAACGTGTGAGGGTTAGACCAAGTGGCAGCAGCACAAACATCATTAATAGAAAGCCTTGAATAAAGGCTGAAGAAGTTGCTATGGACTTAGCAGAATGAGCTTTGATATTTCTTGGAACCTCAAGGTGATTAAGATTGTAGACCATAGCAATGCAGCTAGATATCCATTTAGAAATAGTAACCTTAGAAACAGGAAAGCCATGCCTGCTAGGGGAAAAGGCTAAAAAGAGCTGTTCTAACTTATGAAAACCTTTTGTCCTATGCAGGTAGAACCATAACTGTCGGTCAACGTCCAAGGTATGTCAGATAAACTCCCCTTTGCTGGAATAGTTGGGGAAGAAAACTGGAAGCTGAATACATTGGTTTAAAGATGATTTGGAAGCAATCTTGGGCAAGAAGGAGGGGTTCGTCCTAAGAGACTCTGTCCTTGTGAAAAATAAAACAAGGAGGACTAATTGTTTGCGCTTTGAGGTTAGAGACCATCCTAGCTGAGGTAATAGCCACCAGGAAGGCCATCTTCCAAGATAGGAATTTGAAGTCAGAGGAACTAGCAGGCTCAAAAGGTCTCCTAGTCAGAGACTGTAAAACCAACGTGAGGTCCCAAGGAGGCGAATAAGAAGTTATGTACTCACCATAACGTTCCATCTGAGTAGGTGGCTTCATTTGTCTGCAACCTGTGGGTCTTGGATCTGATATCGGATCCGAGCCAGCAACTATTTATACAGCTATGGATCCGAGCTCCTAGCTCCTCCCCTCACCCATAATCCCCTGCCAACCCCAAATGACCTCAGATCAAGTTTGCCCTCCTACGTATACCTGGAAAGGTATCCCAACAGGAAAACGCAGGATAATACAATAAAAACTAACTCTTCTGAAGGCCAGGGGGAAGGGGGGGGTGGTTGCAGACAAATGAAGCCACCTACTCAGATGGAACGTTATGGTGAGTACATAACTTCTTAATCTGGAGTAGGGACTTCATTTGTCAGCAACCTGTGGGACAGAGTCCCCAGCTACCTGAATCTTGGGCGGCCATCATGGAAGGATGTTCCGGAGCACTGCGGAGCCAAAGGATGCTCTCACTCTGGAAATGACGTCCAGTTTGTAGTGGTTGATAAAGGTATGAGAAGAGGCCCAAGTGGCTGCCGAGCAAATATCATCCAAGGGAACTCTAGATCTAAAAGCAGCAGAAGTAGATATGGAGCGAGTGGAATGTGCATGGACTCCTTGAGGTGTGGGCCTCCCAGAAGCTTCATAAGCTAGAAGAATACATTGGGAAATCCAGCGTGATAAGGTGACCTTCGAAACGGCTTTACCCAAACTGAATTTGGCAAAGGAAATGAACAGCTGATCGGATTGTCTGTGACCAGCAGTCCTATGAATATAGAAACGCAGCTGCCTGTGCACATCTAAAGAATGCAGGTTGTACTCTCCTTTATTTTGATAATTAGGGAAGAAAACTGGTAGGTTAATGGACTGATTGATATTGGTTTCTGAGGCCACCTTGGGTAGGAAGGAGGGATTGGTCCTGAGGTACACTCTATCCGGATGAAAAACCAAGTAAGGGGGTTTTACGGAAAGAGCTTGAAGTTCCGAAACTCTTTTCACTGAAGTGATGGCTACCAGGAATACTGTTTTCCAAGACAGGTATTTAAGATTGGCCGAGGCAGCTGGTTCAAAGGGAGAAGCAGTCAAGGCTTGAAGAACTAGTGATAGATCCCAAGGTACGGCTTCTTTGATAGGGGGCCTGAGCAGAAAAGTACCCTTGAGGAAGGTTTTACATAGTTTAGCTGACATCAAAGGACCTGTCTCATGTCCTACATGGTAATGGGAGATGGCTGCCAATTGTACCTTGACTGTTGAACAGCTAGCCCCTTGCTGAAAAAGTCCGGTGAGGAAGTCCAACACGGACGTTAACGGAGCAATGAAGGGGTCCGAATTATGATGTTCTGCCCAGACGGAGAAGCGCCTCCATTTACTGTGGTAAACTTTCCTGGTGGAAGGTTTATGCGCTGCCACCAAGATGGCTTTGACTGGTGAAGAGATGCCGGGAGTCCTGATTAAGAGTGGAACTGGAGCAGCCAAGCTGTCAGCTTCAGGTTGTCCAGATTTGGGGTCAGTAAGCCTGATGGATGGGATATTAGATCCGGGCTGGGAACCAGAATCCAGGGAGGATTCACTAAGTGAGACCACAGGTAAGGAAACCAAGTTTGCCGCGGCCAGAATGGGGCAATGAGGATTATTCTGCTCCCCAACTGAGAGGCTTTCTGTAAGAGCTTTAGCATCAGGGGTAGAGGAGGATAGGCATAAAGTAGACCGGGCGGCCAAGCATGCACTGGAGCATCTCTCGGGGCCTCTCCTGGTGGGGGAATCAGAGCGAAGAAGCTGTCGCATTTTGTATTTGAGGGAGAGGCAAAGAGATCGCAGCAGGGTTGCCTCCATTTTGCAAATATCCGCTTCGCTACTCGGGAGTTGAGAGACCACTCGTAAGGGGAAAGAATAGTGCGGCTGAGTTTGTCCGCCAGAATGTTGGCCCATCCCGGAATGTGCGTTGCGATCAGAAAGCGGTTGGTGGAGATTGCCCATTCCCACACCCTCATGGCCTCTCGGCAGAGAGGATAAGACCTGGTTCCCCCCTGTTTGTTGATGTACCAGACAACTGACATGTTGTCCATCTGTATCGCAATAGTTCCTACGGGAAGAAGGTTCTGAAGTGCTTGCAACGCTAACAGCACTGCCCTCATCTCCAGAACATTGATATGCAGGGAGGTCTCTGTGTCGTTCCCCGTACCTTGGACTGTTCTGCCTGAGCAATGCCCCCCCACCCGAGGCGAGAAGCGTCCGTGGTCACCGTGATGAGAGGAGGTGGAGCGCAGAAGGGTCGGCCTGTATGGAGGTCTGGGGACTGAAGCCACCATAACTGGGCCCTCCTGCAAGCCTTGCTGATAGAGATAGGATGATTGAGAGGAAGAAGCTGAAAGGACCATTGTATTTGGAGGGTCCACTGTAGTACCCTCATATTTAGATGAGCGCATGGAAGAAGCGTAATTGCTGCTGCCATGGAGCCCAGTGCCCTCAGGACCAATTCCGCCGGTGGAGCTTCTGATTGGAGGATGGCCCACACATGAAGTCTCAGATTCTGTAGTCGTTCCGATGTGAGGTAGTCTCGCAGACTTCTCGTATCCAATCTGGCCCCTATGAACTCTATCACTTGTGTCGGAGCAAGGGAGGATTTGTCCGTATTGATCGTGATGCCTAACTGGGGGGCTAGGCGGAGAAAAAAGTCTCTGGCTGAGCAGAGTAGATGCCTTGTTGGGGCAGTCAGGAGCCAGTCGTCCAGGTATGGAAAGACCTGCATTCCCTGGAGTCTCAGGTGGGCCGCTATCACTGCTAAAACTTTATTGAACACCCTGGGGGCTGTGGTGAGGCCAAAGGGAAGAACCCTGAACTGATAGTGGCTGGCTCCCAGCCGGAAGCGGAGAAACCTCCTGGATCATCTGTCCATTAAAATGTGGTAGTACACATCATTGAGGTCTATTGAGCACATCCAGTCGTTCTCCCGCAAGAGGGGCAGAATGGATTGAAGAGTGACCATTCAGAATTTCTCCTTGGTTACCGACAGGTTCAAGAGGGAAAGGTCTAGAATTAATCTCAAGTCCCCCTGTCTTTTTTGGCACCAGAAAGAACCTGGAGTAAAACCCTAATCTGAGCTGGTCTGGGGGGATGGGTTGGATTGCTCTTTTTTCTAGCAGCTGCTGGATTTCTGCGGCTGCAGCCTCCCTCTGACTGGGTGGTACATCAGGGAGGTTCCTGAGTCTGGGGACATGTTGCATTGGGATTTTGTAACCTCTGGATATAATCCTAAGCACCCAGCGGTCTGATGTGATGGACTCCCATGCCGCCAGATGCCTCGAGAAGCACCCCCTGACTGCCTCCAGAGTGGAGCAGTCGGGCAACCCTTCAGGGCTGTTGCGTGGGCCGATCAGAGAAGGATTCTCTGGATCCAAACTTTCTCGGGGCTCCTCTGCCTCTAGGGTGGCGTCTTCCCTGTCCTCCTCTGCCACGGAAGGACTGGTTGTCCGGAGCAGGTTGGGAATGTTGCGATTTCCGGAACCACATCTTCTTCTGTCCCTTTTGGTTCTTGGAGAAGGACCTCTGGGGAGCAGAGAAGCAAACTCTGATGGCAGACAACGTCTTCCCATCCTTCTCGCTCTGGACAAATGTCTCGTGAACGGTCTTGCCAAACAAGACAGAACCATCAAAGGGGGCATTCGCAAAGGATGCCTTAAAGGGCTCCGCAAAGTCACAATGCCTGAGCCAGGCCTGGCATATCATAACTAGGCCTGCTCCGCTAGCTCTAGCAGCTCCCTCAGTGGGGTGAGACAACAGCCGCATAGAGGTATTGGAAATAGATCTTAGAGTGGCCATACGAGTGGAGTACAACTGCTTGTCCTCCGCCGACATGGACTCTGGGGGGGGAAGCAGCTTATTCTTTAATAAGATCCCACTGCATCCTGATGACATGTGCCATGTAGTTCAGGAACCTTACTGAGAAGGTCGCTGAACTAAATACCCACTTCCCAAGGCGATCCATCGAGCGGGACTCCTTGCTCGGTGGATGGACCGAGGGGCTCTCCTGAGCTAGTTCCCTCTTAGTGGCTACCGCCATCAACATGGCATCTACGGGGGGACCCTTGCTCCAGTGGGACCTGTCTGCGGGGGGGCTCAAAATCCTATCCGGGCATTTAGGGACTGGCTCCACAGTGTCTGGCTCCTTCCACGCCCTGGTGGTAACAAGGTCCACCAGGGGGTCGGCCGGAGGGGACACCCAAGAGGTAGACGGGCCTGCTTCGAATGCCTCCAGAAACACGGACTCGTCTGAGGAAGCCTTGGGGGCAGACCACCCCCCCTGATCCTGAGCATTTCCATGATGTCTCCAAAGGAGACATCCTCAGGGGGTGACCTTGGGGGGGGGGGCCTTCCCCTTCATCCAAGTCCGTGTCCTCTGTTAAGGACTCGGGGGAGTCCACGTGCCTCCTCTTACACTTATGCTTGTGAGGCACTTTCTCGGGGGGGGGGGCTGTCCGAGGAGGTCTCACCAGCAATGTCCTGTTCCAAAGGAACAACCTGGGACATCGAAGCAGGCTGTCCCTGTGGCCGGGTGATGGAAACCTGAGCCAGCAGAGAGGGAGTGCAGGGTGGAGCTGAGACAAGGTCCGGCAGTCTGGATGCTCTCGACAGAGCCCTCTCCACTACATCGAAGGCCAAGGGGGAGTCACTCTCCCTGGGCTCTGAGAGCCGACTCCCACTCGGATCCGATGAAGGGATCGGAACTGGCGCCGAGACCCTCAGATCCGAGGGACCAGTGTGCTCCGACCTGGACGGAGCCGAAGGCACACTGAATCCCTCGGATCTGAAGCTCGGGCCACGGCTTTGAGAGATCGGATCCGACGATGGAACCGACAGACTCAAGGGCAGGGACAGATCCAAAGTACCCAGTACTGTCGGCGCCAACCCACCCCCGGCTCCAACGCTGCCCGGCTCCAAGCGCTCGGAACCCGGGAAGCGGGTCGGAGAAAGAGCTATCGGAGCAAAAAAGGGTGTCGAGCTCCCCCCCGAAGGGGGGAGGCAGGAGCACTCCCATCTGCAGCTGGGCCTGGATGAACCTTCTCATCATCCGGTCCAAGTCTGCATCAGACAGGCTATAGGTGGATCTCGACGAGGCCACCGAGGCAGGCCTGGAATGCCGCCACGATGATCTCGACGGAGATCGAGTCTCCTCCTCCTCGGGTCCCGGGGAGAAGCAAGGTGAATGGAGCCGAGGAGGAGGAGACCTGGAAGCTGTGGAGGGAGAAGCCCGCTTAGCTGGGGGGGGCCGAAGTGGAGGCCTCGGCCTGCCGCTTGTGGTGCTTCTCCCTCTGTTTCTCCCTCTTGGCCTCCCTGTCCTCTGGTGCCTTAGTGGGAGTTTGAATCCCGGCTGGGAGAAGGGGGGCAGGAGTGGCCACCACCACAGGCTGAGGAGGTGCCATGGGAGTAGTGGAGGCTGAAGCCGAATCCGGGGACAAAAGTCCTGCCAGGGCCAGCTTTGACCTCCGCTCCTTCAGTGCCCTGGGGTTGAACGCTGCACAAATGGTACA
Organism: Protopterus annectens; assembly: GCF_019279795.1. Classification (NCBI taxonomy): domain Eukaryota; kingdom Metazoa; phylum Chordata; order Ceratodontiformes; family Protopteridae; genus Protopterus; species Protopterus annectens. The sequence continues at coordinate 12,584,250 of NC_056743.1, forward strand.
TCCTGAGGACAGGTGTTCAACCCCAAGGCACCGAACACACCGAGTGTGGCCATCTGCCGGAGAGAGCTTATGGCCACACTTGGTGCATTTAGAAAAAATAGGTTTTGGGGCCTCTGAAATACCCAAAACTAAATAAAAGCTACACAAACACACTAGGCCCCAAACGCAAGCACACACAAGCACACTCTAACCACCAGCGAGGGGAGGGTAAACACTAAAAATTAAAAAATTAACTGAATAACGGGAAACCTAACACACACACACTGCTTAAATTACTGAAAAGTAGGCTGATTAGACAAAAAAAGACACTTATCTCAAAAAATTGCCAGGAGCTCAAAATCCAGCTGACACACTCAAGAGTGGCACACTAGATCTGAGGTCATTTGGGGTTGGCAGGGGATTATGGGTGAGGGGAGGAGCTAGGAGCTTGGATCCATAGCTGTATAAATAGTTGCCGGCTTGGATCCGATATCAGATCCAAGACCCACAGGTTGCTGACAAATGAAGTCCCTACTCCAGATCAGTTCTTAATCAGAGCCAAAACAGAAGAACTCCTTTCATAAATGCTTTACAAAGTTGGGAAGAAAAGGTAGAGTCAGAGCTCAAATGAAAGTTGGAAATCGCCACCAACTGAAGCTTGATAGTGGAAAAAGTTGCTCCCACCTGGAAAAGGGAGGACAAGAACAAAAGTATATCTAACACTGAGGCAGAAAAGGGATCCAGCTTCCTGCTCTTAGCCCAGATAGCAAATATTTCCACTTACAACTATATATTTTTCTAGTGGAGGATTCCCGGGAGGCTAGAATGATACACTGAATGGGGGACGCTAGCCCGGACTGTTTTATGATCATAGGAATTTGAGAAACCATGCAGTTAGACAAAGGGTCCAAAGGTTTGGGAGCAAAAGCCCCAAGGATAGGAAATCAGATCCTGATGGGGATTGAGTACCCAAGGTGAACAATTCAGATGAGACCAGATAAAGGGGAACCACGGATGATGAGGTTAGAAAGGGGCAATGAGGTTTAGGGATGTCCTCAGGTGCATCGCTTTTCCCAGAACCTTGGGTATTAAGGGAACATGAGGGTAGTCGTAAAGGAGACCTGGAGGCCAGTCATGAACTGCAGCATCCCTTGGTAACTGCCCCTGAAGGGGTGATCAGTGCGAAGTACCTGCTGCATTTGTGGTTGGCTGGGGAGGAAAAAGGTCACAGCACAGTTGACCCCATTGGTCGAAAATCTGCTTCGCCAATGAAGAACTGAGGGGCCACTCATGAGGAAACAAGACAGATCTGCTGAGCCTGTTGGCCAACACGCTGGAATCCCCGGGTATGTGCACTGCAACAAGGAAGCAGCCAGAGGACATAGTTGATTCCCACACTCTCATGGCCTCTCTGCACAATGGGTAAGAACATGTTCCCCCGTTTGCTGATGGACCAAATGACTGCCATGTTGTCTGTTTGAACTGTAATCGGCCCTAAAGGGAGGCAGTCCTGGAAGGCTTGCAAAGATGGAAAAACTGCTCTCATCTCTAGAACATTTATATGCAACCTGGTCTCTACTGGGGACTATGTACCTTGGACAGTCTTCCTCAGAAAACACCCCCCACCCCAACAGGGAGGTGTCCGTGGTCAATGTGGCCATGGGCAGAAGGAGAGAAAAGGGCCTGTCTAGAAAGAGATCCTGAGACTGAAGCCACCACTGGAGGTGATGTTTGCACACGGGCGTCAGTTTTATGGTCACAGACAGGGGATGAAGCAGGGCCGACCACTGGACAACTAAGGTCCACTGCAACACTAGCATGTGGTACCTGCCCAGGGGAACATGATGGATGGCTGAGGCCATCGATCCTAGAGCCCAAAGAACCAGGTAAACCGAGGGATGTGATAGGTCAAAATTCTGAGTGACCTGCTGCCATATCAGTTGAATTCTGCACAAGGGTAAGGCTGTAATCTCCGAAATGGAATCTAACTGAACTCTTATAAATTACAAATGCTGAGAGGGGATCAGGTTGGATTTTGCAAGGTTGACAGTTATCCCCAACTGATGGAAGAGGAAAAGAACATAATGAACTGCCTGTATCAGTCGATGCCTCGAAGCAGGTGTGAGGAGCCAATCATTGATGTACAGAAAGAGCTGGAACCCCTGCTGTAGCAGGTGAGCCATTACCACTGCCAGACATTTGGTAAACACCTGGGGGGCTGTGGTGAGACCGAAGGGTATGGCTCTGAACTGGTAATGATGGGTTCCCAGCTAGAAGCGACGATGTCTCCTGGAATGTCTGTCTATTTCGATGTGATAGCATCCTGGAAATCCACAGAGCACATCCAAGTGTCCTTCAGAAAAAGTGGCAGAATAGACTGAGCAGTTACCATCCAGAACTTTGATTTCTTCACTGAAAGATTTAGCCCGCTGAGATCCAGAATAGAACATAGGCTCCCTCATCTTTTTTGCACTAAAAAGAATCAAGGGCAAGTGCCAGATCCTCTTTGTACTGCTGGGACCTCATGGATTGCTCTCTTTAGAAGAAGTTGCTGAACTTCTTTGAAGACCAACTCCCTTTGACTGGGTGAAACATTTGAGAGATAACGCCTTACTGCAGAGGGTTCTGAAAAGGGAATAAATTGCCCCTTGAAATGATACTTAACACCCACTGACTGGAAGTGATGCTTATCCAGGCTTGTGGGTGTAGGGAAATTAGACCCCCCACACTGCCTCCAAGTCAGAGCAGTTGGGCAACACTTCAGGATTGCTGATAGGGCTGCTCAGAGAAGGGTTTCCTGGAGCCATGATTTTGTGGACCCCCCCCCCCGGTTGAGGGTGACTGTATCCATTAAAACCTCTCCCCTTGCCTCTGGAAGAGGATTCGTCAGGGGAGTACTGACAGGGAGACTGTGCCTTATTGAATCACATCTCCCTAGTTCCCTGTTGGGTCTTAGAGAAGGATCTCTGGGGAGCAGAAAGCTTGATCCCAACTGCAGATAGTCTTCCCTTCCTGCTCGCTGTGGGTTAAAGTATCCTTCATGGAAGGTCCTGTTGTTGAACAAGATCAGCTTATTAAAATGTATATTAATTTCAGTTTCATTAATGATGCCATAATATGATTGTTAAAAAGCAAATATAATTTGTATGCAGGGCTGTGGAAAAATACAGCTTCATAAAGTGAAATTACTGCTGTGTTTTAACTGCATTCTTTAATATGTAAAAAGGAAAAAGTAAGTGCTGTATGAAGTCGAGGTATATTAGCTACAATAACAGAAATTTGTTAGCCTGACTCCTCCTGGCTAGGACTGCATTGTTGCTAGGGAAGGTTTGAAACATCCAAGGTCAGAAAACAAGACCCATTGAAGCAGGTGGGTCATGATAAGAAGGTGTTCACGTGAAGTCCGAGGAGAAAATCACAAGGAATGAGGACATTTGCAAAGTCATTGATTTGTTAGAGTCATTATATGTAAATGATTGCTTTGATAAGAAAAATGTAAAAAATGCCATTTTCCTCTGTGCAGAGAGACTGACTTCCAACTGCTATGAAGATTGTCTCCCAGAGCTGTAAATAAAATTTCTGTTTACACATCCTGAATTGTTGTTCCCAACTGAAGGCATATAAGGTAAATGTTACTGTTATTTATTTAATGACTATCTTCTTCTTTCGACCATCCAAAAAGAGTGGAACCATCACAGGGGGCATTGGTACAGCACGCCTTGAAGGGCTCTGCAAACCCACATAAATGCAACCAGGCATGATGCCTCAAAGCAATGCTTGTGCCAACTTCCCAAGAGGTAGCATCCATCCCATTGGAGACTAATCTCATTGAGGAATTCGCAAGGGAAGTCAGAGTAGATAGCTTGGGAGACACCTTCTTGAGGTCCTCTGCCCGCAATAACTCTGTAAGGGAAGTGGAAAGCTTTTGGACCAAACCCCTTCGAAGGCAGATAAAATGTGCCACATAATTTGCCGCTCACAGTCCAAAGATAGCTGAGGCATACACCCGCTTCCCAAAACAGTCTATCACCCGGGACTCTCTGTTTGGGGGCTGGACCATGGAGCTCTGCAATGCTAGCTCCTTTTTCGTGGTGACAGCAACCATGATGGCATCGACTGAAACTCCTTGCTCCAGAAAGAATGGTCTGCAGGAGGACTCAAACTTGACAGCCCTTTTTGGAACAGGATCCACTGTGTCTGGCTCCTTCTAGGCCCTGCTGGCGACCAGATTCACTAACTCATCAGCAGGCAGGGACACCCAGGAGGTAGACAGCCCCATCCCGAAGCCTTCAGTAATATGGACTCCTCTTTAGATGGGGGTTGGGGAGACCATCCACCCTTTTGTTTAAAAGCTCAAGGATGTCTCCAAAGGAGGCACTGTCAGGCAGAGATCTGGGGGACCCATCTCCTTCCTCAAGGTGCATATCCTTGGTGAGGGACTCCACAGGGAAGTCCACATACTTTCTCTTGCACTTTCTCTTACGAATAACCTCCTCCATTGGGGGTTCCAGGGAGGACTCAGAAGAGACAGGGACTCCCAGAGGGTTGAAAACCCCTGAAGGCTCAATCAGGAGGACTGACCCTGGACAAGATAGGAGGCCTCGCTGGCCGAAGTAAAGAGAGAAAGGGAGGGACCTGGAGGTGCAGCAGAGGAAACCCCAGACCTGGAGAAGGTCCTCTCTACCACCCGGAAAGCCAAAGGGGCTAGAAGCAGGCCTGAAGATGTCCCCTGGAGGGGAGGAGCAGGTCCAGAAATAAGCACCATGAACCTGGAGGATACTAGCCCAGAACTATTGAAAGTCGAAGAGTCGAGGGGAAAGGACCAGTCTGAGAAGACAGTACCAGATCCCGCCAGTGAAGCTGGCATCGATGACTCTCATATGAGGCTCACCCCGCTCCGAGTGAGGGGGAACAGAGTAAGCCTGGGACTCTGACAAGGTCAAGAAAGGGGGAATATTTTGCCTCAACCGAATCTGACTGCAGATATCCTTGTCCCTAGGATCCAAGGTCACCAGGGTTGGGTGAAGAAAAAGAGAAACCAAGAGAGGTCAGGCTGTCCTGGCTAGGTGGGCAGGAAAACCCAGGAGCTCCAACTCTATTTGGGCCTTGAGGAAGCTCCTCATCGTCCTGTCCATGTCTGAGGGCAAGAAACTCCTGGAAGATCTAGAAGAGGAAGAGGAGTGAGTAGACTTGGAGGAAGATCTCCCCGACCTACTGATACATTCTGGGGAATGAATCCAATATCTCAGAGCCGACTGAGACCTCTGTTTAGAGGTAGAAGGAAGAGAGGTACACACTACAATAACTGCAAAAAGCACTACACTAGAAACTAACTAGAATTGACAGAAAGAGAAAAAAAAGGCACTTAACTAGCTTGAGCCACTGGAAACACGTCCGGACAGGATACATGGCAAATGAGATCTGGGGGTCACAGGATGGCAGGGCATCCAGGTAAAGGGAGAAGTTAGAGCTTTGGATCCATCAGTAGTATTTTGCCAGCTCAGACCCAATATTGGATCCAAGACCCTATTGTGATGAATGATTAATGGGATAACATCAGTTCCATGTGGTTAGATGAAGGGATCAGAGATTCGCTGTTTGCAGTTCTGAGGGATGAGAGATGAGATCCAGTGTGGGATCTACTATCTAAGGAGGGTACTTCAGATGAGACAGTAGGAAGGGAAACCACACCTGACAAGGCCAGAAAGGGGCAATGAGAATCATGGGACAATTGTCTGTAGGCTTTCTGAAGCACCTTGGGAATCAATGGAATCGGAGGATACGCATAAAGGAGAACTGGAGGCCAATCGTGGACTACAGCATCCCTTGGGGGCTCCCCCTCTGGAGGGATCAGGGCAAAGTACCTGCTGCATTTGCTGTTCATTAGAGATGCAAAGAGGTCACAGAAAGGTTGGCCCCATTGGGCGAATATCTGTGATGCCACTGATAGGTTGAGGGACCACTCTTGCTAACACGTTGGACTCCCTAGGTATGTGTGTTGCAAGAAGAAAGCAAGTGGAAAAAATCGCCCATTCCCACACTGTCATGGCCTCTCTGTACAGCAGATAAGAACTTGCTCTCCCCCTGCTTGTTGATTACCAGACCACTGACATGCTGTCTGTAAAAACTGCAATTGTCCCCAAAGGAAGGCAGTCCTGAAAGGCTTGCAATGTCAGAAGGACTGCTCTCATCTCTAGAACATTTATGTGCAACTTGGTGTCTGTAGGGGACTACGTGCCTTGGACTGTTCTACCCTGAAAATCCGTCCCCCACCCTAGCAGGGAAGTATCCATGGTCACTGTGGTTGTGGGAGGGAGAAGAGAAAAGGGTCTGCCTCTGAAGAGATCCTCTGAAAGAAGCCACCACTGAAGATGTCTCCTGCAAATGGGTGTCAGTCTTATTGGCACAGACGTCGGATGATAGAGAATGGACCATTGGATGGCTAGCATTCACTGGAGTACTCGCATGTAGTACCTTGCCTGTGGTACAAGAAGGATAGCTCCTGACATGGTCACCAGATCCTTGAGAATGAGATGCACCTGCAGGCAACAGGACCTCTAGAATCACCTTGACCTGATGCCTGAGCAAATCCACTCTCTGAGGGGGCAAATCTGCAATTTCTATTTCTGTGCTGAACTGGGTCTCTTTAAATTCCAGACTTTGCACAGGGATCAGTTTTGACTTGGCTACATTAATCATAATACCTAACTTGTTGAAGGTCTCCAAATGGTATTTTGTCACTAATGTCAGTCGATCCCTTGTGGGAACTATCAGGAGCCAATTGTCCAGGTACAGAGAGACCTGGAATCCCTGCAGTCTCAAGTGAGCTGCGACTACTACCAAACATTTGGTAAACACCTGGGGGGGGGTGTGGTTAGTCCAAAGGGTAGGGCTCTGAATTGATAATGATTGTACCCCAGCCAGAAGCACAGATGCCTCCTGGAGTGCGTGTTTATGTTGATGTGATAGCAGGAGTCCTGGAGTTCTATGGAGCACATACACTCCATCCTTGTACAAAAGCAGCAGGATGGACTGAACAATGAACATCTGGAACTTCAACTTCTTGACAAACAGATTCAACTGGCTGAGGTCCAAAATTGGACAGAGGTCCCTGGTCTTTTTTGGCACCAAAACGAAGCAAGAATAAAGTCCTGGACCCTCCTTGTCCTGTTGGGACCTCCTGGTTGGCACTTTTTCTAGAAGTTTTACAACTTCTCTTTGGGATAGTTCTGTCTGACTGGGTGGTACGTTGGGGAAAATCCTCTTGGGAGTTTGAGGTGGTTGGGGAAAAAAAGAATGTAATAACCTCTGGATATGATATTGAGCACCCACTGATCATTCGTAATGGATGTCCAGGCATTTGGGTGCAACAAGAATGGACCCCTTACTGCCTCCAGGGCAGGACAGTTGGGCAATGACTCAGGGGCAATGAAGGGGCTTTTTGGGGAAAGGTTCTCTTAAGCCCTGGTTCTGCAGGCCTCCTCTGCCTCTAGGGTGGAGTCTACCATTGAACCATGTTCCCCTGGCCTCTAGAAGAGGAATTCTCATGAGCATCCTGGAAGGAACACTGCGACTATTGGAACCATAGTTCCTTACATTCCCATTGGTTCTTGGAAGATGACCTCTGGGAGGGGGGTACAGAATTTGATCCCTACCACTGACAGCATCTTCTCTTCCTGCTCAGTGCAGGTCTAAGTCTCCTTAACTAATGACGGAGACCGGGGGGACTCGTCTCCCAGAGCAAAATCTGTGTCCTCCATGAGGGACTCCATGGGCGAATCCAAGTGTCTTCTCTTGCACTTTCTCTTCCATTACACCTCCTCTGTGTGGGGGCTCACTGGAGGATTCGGAAGACTGGGGGACCTCCCTGGGGATCAGATGCCACCTGAAGGCTACCTCGGGAGGACTGACCCTGGACAGGATGGATGGGCTCAGGGCTCAGAATAGTGTCTGTCTGGGATGTACCTGGCAGAGGGGAAGATGCTGCTCCAGACCTTGAGAAAGTCTGCTCTACCACTGAAAAGGCTGAAGAACTCAAGGAAATTCCCTCCCAGTCCCCAGGAGCCATAGCCACCTGGGATGAAGGAGCAAAGCCAACCTCGGATCCCAAGCCATCAAGACAGTACGATCCCTGAGCTGTCAGGAGTCAAGGCCCTCAAGGGAAGGGGACCTATTTGAAAAGCCCAGACCTGAACCCTTCCCCAGAGATGCAGTGCCGACCTTCTTGGAGCTGCTCTGATCCAATGGCAACAGAAAGGAGCTGATCAGTGACTCTAACGGAGTCAGAAAAGCATGTATTCACAGACCCATTGACACCTCCCTTGGGTAAACCAGGTCCTGGAATTCTAAAACAGGAAGAGTCAGAAGAGAAGAGGGCAACTACAACGTTCTGAAAGTTTGATGTTGAAGGAATTACACACGAAGACCTGTCGACATTGGTTACAATGACCATATTTAAACATATCCTTAGGTCGAGTCCCACCAGCTCTAAATACTTGTCTTTCCAAAATTTCTTTAAAACATTTGTTTTTACGAAACACCACCTGGCTGATAGGAACATCCAGTAATGGTAAAAGAAAGGCTACATGAATAATAAATTGAAAGGGAGACAGCAATATATACAAAACATTATTCACAAAGAAAGTGAAATGACTGATGTGAGGAAGAAAGTGGCAGAAATATGATTAACGGTGAGGAAAAAACAAAGGTGACTACTGGTAGAAGTGATCCAGATACAAACTGAATAAAGTATGAAATGTGGTAAGTAAAGAGGAAGATGGTAAATCAAACGGGGAGAACAAGAGCAGGAAGAAGTTAAATCTACTGGAGGAAGGGAGAGAAGGAATAAGAGTAAATAAGATGGGAGGAAAAACGGGGAAAGGGAAGACCTAAGTATTTGGGACTTAATGTAAAGGCTATAAGAAATGAAGTGGATACAAGATGTGCTACACAAGAAAAAAATGCAGATGTGCAAGTTAAGTCCATCAGTACTGGGCTCACAGGATGCCTTACAAGCCAGGCACAGGTACCCTCTCAGCAGTCTGTAGGGTACAAATACAGTGACAGTGCTTTGAGGCAGTCCACTTAGAACTTGTGTTGTAGGCCCTGTATTCTCTTTGTGAGGAACCTCTGTGTGTGTTTAGTTTGTGGCATATGCCTGGCCATATACATGCCAAAGGGAGGCAATGTACTCAGTGATCGGCCTGATGACAGCAGAGTAAATGGGGATAATATCACCCGGGACCTAGAGGCTATCCCTTTGCTTGTAAGCTGCACAATATACAAGGTCCTTCTTACCACTATGGGCACATGCTGGTTGAATGTGAGGTTACAACAGTGCACTTTTTGACATTCAGTTTTAATCCACAGCTTGGACATCAATTTAGTCCATGGCTTTGACATAAATTATTTGTTTGGGACAAGCCTTCTTGCAGAATGTCTTATGCTTAATGGGGATTTAATGACTGCTCTTAACTTACAGTCATCCACAAACTTTGTCAGCCAGAGATCCGTGGGGTTTGCATTTACTTTAGACAAGTAGATGCCAGACAGAACAAGTCTCACTTCAGAGCCCATTGGAGGTAATTTTACATATACTGACCTCCAGATTGCTGTCAGCCAGTTGGCAATCCAGTGGGTGACGTAGGGGTTTATTCCCAGTTGGGTAATTTTTTTTCACTATGCCTGACTGAAGTATTTTTTCACAAGCTTTGGCCAGATGTACATAGGCGGTATGCGCAGTCCTGCCTTTGTCTATTACTTTGGTGACTTTTTCAAAGAAGCCTACTAAGCTGATAAGCAAGACCTGCCTTTGACAAACCCAAACTGGTATGGCTCCATTGGAGACTCCTCATGTCCGTATGGATTTATTCCATGGTCTTACAAATGAGGCTAGTCAGACTAATGCGTCAATAATTACCTAGGTCAGTAGATATCCCTCCCTTGCACAGGGGGTATAACTGCTGGCATCTTCTATTCACTTGGTACCAAGCATGTGTAAAGGCTGAGGTTCAACAGTGTTGTTAGAGGTGCAGGTAAAGTGTGCTTCTTGTTATTTAAGATACATCTTGTGATACTGTCAGGGCCCACTGATGCTGTATTCCTGGTTTTTAACAGAACATTCAGGAACTGTTCCTTCAAGAAGAGAAGGGGAATATTAGATACAGAGATATCTTATGAGATAATACAGGTGAAAGGAGGTGAAGGTGGAGATGAATTTATCATTAGTAAGTTTACGATGTCTTCAGCTTTGGTGAAGGTGGTGCCATTCACAATCATCTCAGCATGCTGCTGGGCACAGCTCTTGAGGTTATGAACATACCTAAAGAAGGCTTTGCAAGGATGGCTGTCTTTACCTCAAACTTCCCTTTAGTAGTGTTGATTAAACTCCTAGGTTGCTTATTTATTTTAGTGATGACGGATCTAGCCTGCTGTGGGTTACTCTTTTGGTATATGGCTATGATTTGTTTCTGGGGTTAGCCCTAAGCTTGTCTGTACAGAGTACAGCTGCCAGTACTAGTTAGTATACGTTTCCACAGATTCAGTGGAATTTAATGGGTATGGGGGATTTGAAACTTGCCAAAGTATTACTTAAAAGAAGGATAGTTGCATGGAAGACATTTCTAATGATTCTAAGGGTTGTTGATATCTCCGGTTTCCATTCTGGAAATGAGAGCATTTTATGAAAATTGGATAAGATGGTGGGCAGTGTTTCAAGAAAAATGTACAGAGAGATTTTTGGAAATAGATGGGTAAGAAAGAAATATAGTGGACTATGAAACATAAGAGACAAAAATTGAGAACGGAGTGAAAGAAGGAATTAGAGTAAGAGAAACAGAAAAAAAATGAGGAAAACTAAAGAAAAAAAAATGGTTAAGAAAGTAGATTAAAAAGGATGGTAAGATGAATGGAATAACAGATGAGAATGGGGTAGCAAAATGCAAACAAAAATAAATTATGGAGGTAGAAATATTTGTAGAAATAATGTATAAAATGAAGAAGTTGAAAGGGGGATGAGGAAAGTAAAGAATATTTCAGATACAGCAAAATGAAAAATAGAAGAGCAAGTTAAAGGAATAGGAAAAGGCTACAAAAGAAGGCAGAGAAGAGTCAGCACAATGCATGGATGTGTTATGTTATGGAGATTAGAAGGGGTTGAGTGTACGGGAAAAGGAAATATTTGTGGAAATACTGAAGGAATGATTACAGGAAGGAAAAGAAGAAAAAATATGTGCTGGGGTGATACATTTGTATGGAAGAAAGATGACAAAAATATGAATTGAAGAACATTAGGGAAAACTGATTACAAAATCTTTGTGGGAACAAATCAAAAAAGAATGGGAATCAATTTGGAAGAGTAATAAGGAAAGGGACAAATGGAGTAAATGAAATCCCAGTGAAGGAAATATTAGTTGTAATACCAAAAAGATGCTATTTAAAGGGATAAGAAGATGTAAGGTTGGTTGCATGTGTTGTAGTAAATGTTTGGTTAAGAAAGAAAATACAGATTGAAAAGGTGTGAAATGCATGTCCGATGGGTATGTTTATTTGCACTAGTAATGAATGCAATACAAACATGTATAGGTGAAATGACAGAGGATGAAAAATGGAAGAAGACGTAATAATACCAGAGTGCCTTTGACATGCACATACATGATTTAATTACTGTAACAAAAATATAGTACTGTTAATGGAAACTAACGCAGATGGAAGGGGGTTAAGTCAAGCTGGACTGATGTTAAATAGGTCAAAAAGAAAATGATTTGGGACTTCTTCAAAGATGGCTGCACACTGAGTAACAGCTTCTTTCTAGCTCTCCCAGTGTGAAAACAGAAACTCAGCAGAGAAGACCAGTAGACTTGTGTCTATGGGTAAATTTCAGAAACTGGCCAGTAAGTAGAGTGAGGAAGAAACACTTCAGACGTGTGACAATAAAATAAATAAATAATACAATAAATGCATTACTTACATGAGGATATGGAATGTGGTACACATCTAGTACGGCCGTCCCTGCTAGAATACAGCTGGGCAGCTGTCTGTAAGGATCGCCACCAGCAGAAATATTTCTGTGCATAGGTTACAGCAGCAGTGGCTATGCTATTCAGCTGTATTGCTCTACGGAAAATTGCTGCTGCTGCAGCCATTTGGTATCGGCGAAGTAGCTCGCAGGGAAATGTCTTGTGAGCTACACGCCGGAACCCAAAAGATTGCTGTTAAGCAACTGTTTTTTGATAATAATTCTAGAGCACATAAACTTTTAGCACAACTCCTCAGGCAACAGAAAGTGGAAAGGGCTGTCACCAAACTTAGGAAACCTATAACAAGGAATGTGACATCAGGGAAATACTGCCAGTCCAGCTATCTAGAATTTTGTAAATAATCATATGCCACTTGGAAATATTAATATGATTTATATAGAAATGTGACACTGCCAGCCCAGCTGTGTGGAGTTTTATAAATAATCATACGTCGTCTATGAATATTAATATAATTCATATGCTTTTCTTACAAATGTAAGAGAACTATATATGTGGGTTACCTTCAGTTTACCAACAGTCCACCTCCCCGACACATATTCACCCAACACTTCAAATTACTGATATTCCCAAAGCCGACATTACCCACATGGTTATTGCACACTTGGTCATCTACATGAACTTTTCCCCTTACCACCGCAGTAGTGCGTTCTAGGAGTTGGTATATTTAGTAAGGGGGGTTTGGGGATGTAACCTCCCACATTGGTGGGTTTGTTTTCTTCGCGTAGTTCTTCCTTCAGTATGGCCAAGTGTTTACTTACCTCTCAGGAAACTTTGCCTTTGAGAATGTCGGTAATTTGACATGTCGGTAAACTGGGTTTCAGGGAAGTGGACTGTCGGTAAACTGAAGGTAACCCGTTATGTGTATATTAAACTACGGCAGCAGAAGTGTGTGTTGAACTGTATGTTACGTGCTAAGCTTCACGAATGTAACCACAGTGTACCCTACTGGAAAAGAACATAAATGTATATAAACTATGTACCTGTGCAAATGTATGTTTTAATGGTAGAAGCTGGAACATAGAGTTAAATTGCAAAACTTCAAGAAAATAAGTTGAAAAGTAAAGTGTTTATGATGTGCTATAGGAGGTTAGTTAATGTATTAAGGAGACAGGATATCTGGAGCTAGAAGTTTTTCCTATTGTCTTTAAAGAGAAATAATTACTAGGTTTCAAATGTAAAGTATTTTTATTGCTCTGTGACTTCCTTGCAGTTGCACATCTGAGAGGTAAGTTTTTTTGACATGGAGATGTTGCTATCTGTTTAGCCTGGGAACTGAAGTCAGGTGACAAAGAGTGATGTCATCCAAGCTAACCCAGCAGTAATGTTAATTATTAATTTGAGAACTCTCTCAGAGAAAGTCTGTGTATTTTGTATTTGTCTTTGCACCTGGAAACATCCTCTCATCAGCACTTGTCTTACTAATAGTAAGTTACTAGGGTACAATGAGTTCTCTTAGATATAGACAGAAATATAGTAAAGATTAGTTTAGATGGTTTCTGTATTTATTTGAGACTGTCCTGCAATGCTGTTTTAAAATATTTCCTGCGATTCTAACTCTGTAGTCACTGTGTTGAGTTATTGAATACTGTCTTGTTCTTTTATTATTAAATATATTTAAACCTTTTAATTGTGGCTAGTTTGTTTAGAGATATTTAAGCTCTTAGAGTACTTGCATATGTATTTGATGACATCGTACAGGCCACTCCAATAGCCTTAGTCTTGGTCACACTTACAATTTCGATAATAGTAACATTGGGCATCCTTTGTAAGGGCCTTAGAGTAGCTGATAAGCTGTGGCTGATGTCAGTGATAACTACCTTATAGTCTGGGCAGAAGGTGGGATAGTAGAAACCGTGTTCCAGCCTTCCCCAGAAGTGTCTGTGTGTTTGTATATAAATCAAATCTCAAAGTGTGTGTGTGCCTGTGTGTGTGTGTGTCTCAGCTCCTTGTTCAGGGACACGTAGCACTGGTTGGACAGAGAGGGTGCTGGGGGGGGGGTTTGGCTTGACCACTCGGCTGAGATCTTAACCCTATAGCTGTGCCAATGGGGAGTCTTACGGGGATTTGGAGAAAGAGACGGAAACCAGCCCAGACTGACTGTGATCTCCGTGTGCTCTTAAGGGAAATTGTTCTTTACTGTGTGCGTACTTGTCATCCTCCCAATTTGTACATACCTCAATGGTGCTAGTGGTAAGGATTGAGGCTCCTTGATTCCTGGGCCAGTTCAGGGGCATCACAAGGAAGATAACAAAAGACCCTGTAGAAGTATTAGAAATATTTTGGAAATTTTATGAAAGTTTGCATACAGCAGAGAAATATGGAAATCAAAAAAAGTACAAGTGGAAATGTTCATGGAAGAATTAAATATGCTAACATTAGAGGTAGATGAGGCTCAATTGCAAACAGTTAGGATAGGAAGGGATGAGATAAAAATAGCTATGTATAACCAATCTACAAGAAAGCCCCCAGGAATAGATAGTATTCTTGTGGAAGTTTGGAAGTTAGGAGGGGAAAAATGATAAAGATCTGGAAGGTTTTGTTTAACAGTATTTTAAGGGTACTAGAAGTAACAGCATCCCAGAAGAAGGTGGTGGAAATGGTAATACCTAAAGAGTGTAAAGATCCATTGGATCCAGCTTCATAAAAGGCCCATTTCAATATTAAATGTTTATGTCTATAATGCCTAAAAGAATGGCAAAAATGATACCAAAATTCTTAAATATGGATCAGTGTGGTTTTGCAGAGGGGAGGAAAACCTTTGACAATATTAACAGAACACTGATGATCCAGACAGAAGCAGAATGGAAGAAAATACCACTGTTATTGGTGGGTCTTGATACAGTAAAAGCACTTGACAGAGTACACTGGGACTTCATGAACAGGGCAATGGAAGCATTTATTTTGCCTGATACAATTATAACGTTGATTGCAAAAATATATGAGGGATCAGAAGTGCAAATTAAAGATGTTGGAGTCCTCTCCGATAATTTCTGCTTGAATAGAGGAACCAGGCAGGGTTGTTCACTTTCCCCTTTGTTGTTTGCATTATATTTAGAACCACTGGAAAAGAAAATAAGGGACTCAGAACTTCAAGGGTATAATCGGTATGGTAGTCAGGAAAAGCTGGCTCTATTTGCAGATATTTTAAATATGACAAAACCAGAAAGGGACATTACAGTGTTGTGGAACATTTTAAGACAGTTTCAGCTCTTCTCGGGATACAAAATGAATGAAGCTAAAACAAAGACTATAGCGTTAAATTATGTACCCACACACAGATTAGTCCAACAATAGTTCCCATGAATTACCGGGTCTATATTAGAACACCGAAGTTTCAAAACTTCGAGTGTTCTAACATCGAGCTGGTTTCAGCAAATGCTGAAAATATCAAAGAAACAGAAAACCAAATTTTTTCCTAGGGAAAGAATTTGGTTGTCCGTTTCTGTTACTTTGGTATTTTCAGCACTGTAGTGGAAAGTTATGGGTCAGGTTCAGATAAGTGTGCGATTGTGTGGACGTGAGGGTTAGGGCGGGTTAGGTGAGTTAGGGTTAGGGCGCGGGTCAGGTAAGTGTGCAATTGTGTGGCCATGAGGGTTAGGGTGGGGTAGGTGAGTTAGGGTTAGGGCGCAGGTGAGATGACTGTGCGATAGCGACGCACCTTAGGATTAGGGTTTGGGTTAAGGTAAGTGGATAGTTAGTGGTGTATGTATAGTTTAGTGTAGGGTTAGGTGTAAGAATTTAGGTGTAGGTGTGTGGATTGCTGTTTGTTTGGTGTGCTTGTGATGTGTGTGTGTTTTGGAACAGCAAATTTTTTCCGTGGAAAAAATTTGCTGTTGCGTATGTTCGATGTTTTCAACTTTCATTGAATAGGGTTCAATATTAGAACACTCAAAGTTCTTGAACTTCGGTGTTCTAATATAGACCCGAATTACCACATCTATGGTAGTCTACTGAACACAGAAGGCGTCATAAGAAATCTGGGAACACAGGTTGACAGCAACCTCTCTTTTGACCACCATGTTGCCACTGTGGTCAGAAAGTCCTTTTATGTGGCACATCTCATTACTAAGGGTTTTGCATCCAGGAAGAAAGAAAGAAATTGTCTCCCTCTACGCTTCCCTCATTAGGCCAATCATCGAGTACAATACCCCATTTGGCATGTACCTCACTAGACACTTGCAACAACTGGAGAGGCTGCAAAAGTACCTTACAAAGAGGATCCTAATCCTTAAACACTTGTCCTATATGGACAGACTCAAAAAACTCCAACTATTCTCTATTTCATATCACCTACTTAGAGGTGATCTCTGCTTGACTTACAAAGCCATGTCTGACCCAGCTCTGTTAGAAATGTTACATCTAAAGCAATCCCAATCCCTCCGCACTACACACTCCAGAGACCTCAACCTCATTACCACAATCAACAGAACAAGCTGGAGGGACAGGTTCATAACCCAGAAACTGCACATGCTAATGAATAGGCCTTCCTATACATGTCAAGTGGAGCACCTCAATGGCCCTCTTCAAGAGAAATTTTGATGAGTGGATGGGAAACAGAAAATTCGCCCTGGGAATCACTCCAGTGGCTCTACTCACCAGATGCTCTGGGAACTAGGGTCGGGTGGCACGATGCCAGGTAATCCTATGGGCTAGGCTTGTAAAAGAATCCAGGGCCATTAGCCTAGTACACACCTATGAACCTATATACATATTTATGAAGACATGGTAAAATGAAGTATTTAGGAATATGGATTTGAAATGACTCTATTGTGACAGCTAAGATATGTGGAAAGAGACTAAACAGAAGATAGTACAAAAACTGAGAAACTGGAAGGTTTGTTATACAGGTATGGATACTAAGATACAAGCCATTAAAATGTTTTTAGTCCCATTAGTCTTATACACAGTCAGGCATATTTTTATCAACCAGAGGACAAGCTGTGGATAGTAATTAAAAAGGAGTTGAACGACTCTATCTGGGAAGGGAAGACAGCAAGGGTCAAGTGGGATAAGCTGATTCTTCCAACAGAACAAGGCGGACTAGGATTACCCAATTTGAAGGGGTATTTTAGAGCAACACAGTTAAGGCAAATATATATAGCACACACAGAAAATTATAATTCAAAGTAGAAAGGAATGATGCTGATACAGGGAAGAAGCTCTACAAATATGGAGAGATTGGGATTTTGGATGCAGACTCTTAAGGAGAAGAACAAAAATCATAAAGAGAATTATATTCATAAAATAGCAGGAAGTATTCTAAGAACCAAACCAGCATGAGACTGGAGAAAGGAGATTTTTTTCCGATAGGTATGACTGTGATAAGTGCTAAGGGATCTTTTATATCCACATGGACTGCCACCAACTCAGACAGATGGGGCTTCCATTTAACATTTAATCTCCCTGTGTTTATTTAAAGGTGACATCTGTTTGTCACGCCCTGTTTACAGGTTACTCCATCTCTCACTTTTTAAAGGCAGTACCCGTCTGTCTGTCACGGTCTCTCTCTTGATCTCTCTCTCTCTCTATGTAAAGGTCACAACTGCTTGAGACTCTGCTTTCTCTTCATAAATTTAAAGTTTTCTTTCATTTCCTCATCCTTTGCTTTTTGTAGATTAAACATTAAACTCTACTACTAGCTATGTTTCCATTTATGTGGTCTTAAGTCCAGCCTTCATACTATTTTGTTGCCCATCTCTGAAATGCTTATATTCTACCTACTTCTTTACAAAACATAAGGACTACAGAACCCAGCAAGGTTTTTCATGTGGGATCTCACTAAAAGTCAGTATGGAGGCATAATAATGTCATGGGATCAATTCAATAGATTAATAAAAAAAAGTTTTAATTCTGTAACAGTTACGCTTTGAAATTCACTTTTTCTGTGAAATGCAATTTATTTCTAGCAATTGCAGGACTTGTAGCTACTAGCTTCACACTTAGGGAGCTGAATAATTAACAAACAATCTGGTCTACCTTGCTAAGTGGCAGACGGATGGAAGACATTTTACTTTTTGGAACCAAACAGTGAAGGTTAAGTCCTGGAGTCAGACCCAGGTTGATAGTACCTACCCTAGTCTAACCAATTGTAAAAAAAGGATTCAAGTGTAAACAAAAACTCAATATGATAACGCACACTTGAAGGAAATCAGGTTCAGCCTCTACAAAATCCAAACTTTTTATTAATCCACAAGGAGACAGTATAACTTTAACGCTACACGTAGTAGTGCGTTTTCGATTCGTGTTCTTCTTCAGAAAATCAGAAACCACTCCTTTTATACACAGAATATACCAATAATTAATTCATTAAGATTTTTAACCCTTAGACTCCTGATACTCATTCTTCCATACAAAAACTATTATGACAAACTTTTAATCACTTAGTAAAATGCTTTCTTAAATATATTATATACTTGACTTACTAAAATTCCATAAAGCTCTGATGTGCTTAATGAAATATATAAAAAATGCACATATATTACATAATTATATAATTATAAAACTTTCAAACTTTTGACTTCATTTCAGCATATGAAAAATGTACAAAATTGTATTATGGCGCCACCTGGTGTTGCAAGTGACACAAAACTGCATTAAAAACAAGCCTCAAAAACAAGTCTCAAAAATAATAATATATGTTCAGATAAACATTCTTATATATATTTATCCCTAAAATAAAATATACAAACATTAATGGCTTACATAACATTTACTATAATGTAAAAATATCCCAATTTAGAAAGTTTAAGAAAATACACAATCCTATTATTAAATATAACTGATATATATTTTCAGATCAATAAATTTTAAATTGCATATTATAGTGCATTTTGATGTATGCACCATGGATTGTGTATTTTATTAAACTTTCTAAAGTGGGATATTTTTACATTATAGTAAATGTTATGTAAGCCATTAATGTTTGTATATTTTATTTTAGGGATAAATATATATAAGAATGTTTATCTGAACATATATTATTATTTTTGAGGCTTATTTTTGAGGCTTGTTTTTAATGCAGTTTTGTGTCACTTGCAACACCAGATGGCGCCATAATACAATTTTGTACATTTTTCATATGCTGAAATGAAGTCAAAAGTTTGAAAGTTTTATAATTATATAATTATGTAATATATGTGCATTTTTTATATATTTCATTAAGCACATCAGAGCTTTATGGAATTTTAGTAAGTCAAGTATATAATATATTTAAGAAAGCATTTTACTAAGTGATTAAAAGTTTGTCATAATAGTTTTTGTATGGAAGAATGAGTATCAGGAGTCTAAGGGTTAAAAATCTTAATGAATTAATTATTGGTATATTCTGTGTATAAAAGGAGTGGTTTTTGTTCTTAATTTATTTGACTCTGATTTTCTGAAGAAGAACACGAATCGAAAACGCACTTCTACGTGTAGCGTTAAAGTTATACTGTCTCCTTGTGGATTAATAAAAAGTTTGGATTTTGTAGAGGCTGAACCTGATTTCCTTCAAGTGTGTGTTATCATACCCTAGTCTAACCAGACTAAACTGGTTATGAAGCTTTGGAAAGAAGTCAGCAGTGATGTCTGCCTTCCCACACCAGGAGTAAATGAAAGCAAATAATATGGCTCATGTTGAAAAAATAAATGTAGTGAAGAAACAGTCAGCAAAATTTTCGGTATTAATACTGTTTCTAAGGAAGCTAAGGCCCTTATTAACCCGGCTCAAATACTTCTAAATGTAGATGATGGCAAGGGGGTTTAACCGGTTACCAACCCACCTTTAAATTATGTGTTGTGCAAATGTCTGTATTGTTAATACTAAAAATTTAACAAATGCCTCCCTTCAATAGCTCTTCTTTCATCATCTTCACTATTAAGCTTCTTATTTAGTACTAAAGCCCCCCCACACCCAGTTTAAACTCCGGCAATACAACGGTCATAACCTCCAGACTTGGCAATTGAAATATTTATAGCCATAACCCACCTAAAGCAGTTCCTGTTCTGAAATGTATAAAGATGAACTACAATTTACAAATAGGAGGCATGATCAATTGTCCCTGAGATGCCACTCTCTTTTTAACCATAATGATTTCCAACAGGTGCCACACTCCTGCAGAAAATTCAGTATCCATGGCAAAAAGTGCAAGAACCCAGGAGGACTTTTGGTAAAGGATATAAATGCAACAATGCACGTTAAACATAAAGATAATTTTACTTTTTAAATGTTTTCACATTAAAATGAGAATTATTTAGATGTCCCTCCATATCACTGTTGCAGTATTCCTCATTGAAAGGATCTCCTCTCAAGTATAGCCTAATGGCTGACCAATACACCAAAGTCTTTAGATTTTATAGGCACAGTATGTCACATGTATGCCCCCACATATGGACTAGGACATAAAGGTAACATACAGATACAAATACTTAGAACTTCTTTGCTGCCAGTCTGAACGCCATTATCAAACGTCTGAATGCCTGCCTGCTGTGCTGGTTACCAAGGAGTTTTCAGATATGGGCTCTGTTGGGGTTTCTTCTCTATTTTTCTCAATATTGTTGTTACTTCTGTTTGTGTCATCCAAAAAGGGAAAATGTCAGTGTGGGAGGTAGATTCCCCACAAAGTCCATCACAACCAATGTCTTTTTTGCCTAGATCCTTTCCACAATCAAATCCAGTGCTCAACCTGTTTAGCATTTGTCCTTAAGACCATCTGAAATCATTTATCTTACTTCTCCATATACTTTGAGAACCAGGGTCTTAAACTGTTGGCTTACAGTGCAATGTCATAATCATCCCGTAAAGAGGGACTGCCGTCTTACATGAAGACAAAAAGTATAGCCCTGCTCTGGTTGCTGTCCAGCCTCCACTGGATGTCTATCTAGAAGCTAATGAAAGCCCTGAAGAACATCCAGTGCTTCCTTCAGATTCCTCTGTCACGACCTTGTCAGAGGCCAGCACGAATCCAAGTTCTCGCACGTTCTCTGAGGCTTTTCAAACATCTCCTCTGGACACTGGGGGGGGGGGGCACTGTTGATTATTTCTGAGGGGCTAAGGATGGATTCCTCAAACCTTAGTCCAGGAAGAGAGTTCTATAATGATCATTGAATCCCACCAAGGGACTAGGCTAGTGAGGGTTGTTAGCGTGGACATCCCCTTAAAAAAATGCAGAAGACCAAGCATATTACCCCACTGTTAAAAATTCAGAACAAGAATGGCAGGATTTTAGTCAAGGTTTGTTTGATGTCTAGATGGCTTTAAAACCTTCAAGAGGTGTCAGCCCCTGCTTTTCCCTGGTCTTCCACTCCTTTTAAGAGGACAAGAGGATGAGATACTTCAGATGAGGACCTAGATTCTGAGGAGGAATCCCTTGTATACATCTCTCAAATTATTTCTTCTCTGTATTATGGTTCAGAAGAAGAGGATTCTTTGAGACAAGATTCTCCCTTGGGATAATTATCTTTTGGGAATACTATCACTTGTATGATACAGTACTTTAGATGGGATTGCTCCCAGGTCTTTGCCATCAAAAAAAGATGCTATGAGCTTCTACAAATGGAGTCTCTCAAGCAGTCTGCAGTTCCTCCTGTGTTAGCACTTCCGGACATCTGCTCTACTGCCTCTGTAGCTTCTACCTCTCAGCCCCTGCCACCTTAGTAACCTGACAGATTCGACAAGTTGCTTGCAGACTGGAAGTTCTTATTCAAATGTTCTTTTGCTGACCCTTCTGTGGATTCAGTCTCGACTGATAAGCCTTTTAAAGTTTTGCCTTCTTCCAAGCTCCTTCCTTCTGATAAATATAATAGAAATGTTAGGTAAAAAGTATACACTGCTGCAACCTTGTCATTTCAAGTCATTAATTATTAAGCCCACATGACCAGATATGTCTTGGCTCACCATTCTCAGGTAGCTAAGGTTGTATCTGATCCGCCCAATTTTGAATGGAAAGCTTCAGCTCTTTCCTGCCTGGGTCCACTTCCTGGGTCAATCATCATTCCACAAAATGGAGTTATGATACTGCTGATGCCTCTTCAAGGGCTGTTGCTTTTGGTTCTGCAATAAGAGGTTATTCTTGATTTTGTCTCAGGCCTTGCTTGATGACATTAAAGCTAAAATTGTGGATGCTCCTCTGGATAATAATTGGGGACAGCTGCTGTAGACCTTTTGAAGTCCCTCCAAAATAAGGGTAAGGCTATGCAGCAACTCAAGCATATTTCTGCTTCCCCTATACTCAAATTTTCAGAGGAATTACACTTCTAAATCTGCCTTTGTTCGTAAACAGACTCATCAACCACCCAGAAGTAAGAAGGGGTCCAGGCATATGCCTCCTGTTAAGTCCACTCAGACTCCTACTTCTCAGAAGCCTTCCTTTCAGGACAAACCTGTTGCTTTTTGACATTCTGCCTCCTCTTCCCCTCAGCTAGGTCATCTTGTCTCTCTGCCTTTCTCTCATCTCCCCAAATTGGCAACAGATCACCTCAAACTCCTGGGAACTATCATTCATCAGGTGCATTGCATGAATTGGAAATCTCTTTCCTCCTTTTCAGGTAGTCCTCAGCCTCCACCAGACCAACTTTCATTTTTCTCCAGAGGTGTTGCAATCATGTTTGGATCAGGAACCATTCAACCTCTTCCACTCACACAAGCGGAAATAGGTTTTTATTCCAGGATGGGTGTTGGTTCTCAGGAGGGGGGCACTAGACCACCAATTCTGGACCTCTCTTCTCAACATTTTTCTCAAGGTCCTTTTTTTCAGAATGTTGTTTCTTCAGACTTTATTTTTCTCTTCTTCTCCACCAGGCCTTTTTGGTCTCGCTAGACTTCAATGATGCCTATCTTCACATCCCTATTCACCCTCTGTTCAGGAAATGTTTACTTTTATATGTTTCTTCCACTCACTTTCAGTTCTCTTCTTTGCCCTTTGGTCTTTAAACTGCCTCAAGGGCATTCATCAAATGCCTCACTCCTGTCATTGCCTTTTCCAGGCTTCAAGGGATACAGAGTTTCCCTTACTTAGATGACTTGCTTTTTCAGGCACCTTCTCCCAGCAGTCTTCTACAAGACCTTCACTTTACCTCTTGTCTATTACAAAGTCTCAGGTTCAGCATCAGTCTCAAGAGATCATTAAGTATGCCCTCCAGGATCATATTTTTCTCATTTGCAAGATTCAGACCATTCCCATGTTGGTGTTTCTTTCCTGCTTCCAAGCTTTCGTCTCTTGACAACTTTCTTCCAGTCTCTCCTTTATCTGTCCTCTCTCAAGGCCAGGGGATTTCTCAGGATTCTGGGGTTTATGGCCTCCACCATTCCCATGCTTCCTCTTGCCAGGCTCCATATGAGGAAGCTTCAATGATACTTAAAATCAGTGTGGCTTCAACACCATCACCTCCCCCCCAAGACATCCCTGCTCCTCTGTTTCCTTGTCTCAACCTAAAATCCCAGTGGGATTCAGCAAATTTCTCTAAATCTGGATCTGCACTTTCATGTTACAGTTTCTTCCCATGAACTGTTCACAGACACCTGAGACCTGGGATGGGGTTATTCTTGTGGGCCTCGGAAAGTTCAGGGTCTCTGGCCTCTTCAGAGATCAGGCTAAAGCAATGTAAAAGAGAGATGAGGGCCCTGCTTCTGGCTTTTCAGGCCTTTCATTCCTTTTTCTCCTCGGTCCCCTGAAAATCATCATGGATAATGCCACACTGACATGCTATATCAAGGGTACAATGTCTTACCTCCACTGCAGGCTGGCTATTCAGGCCTAAGATCTGGCTATCAGTTATCAAGTGACTGTTCAGGCAGTTTACCTTCCTTCAGAGTACAATCTAGTGGCAGTCTCTCTGAGCAGGTCCTGAACACAGGCTCACGAATGGATGCTTCCAAAAGATTTGTTTCTGAACACAGTCCTTTGGGGGGGGGGTATTCCTCAGGTAGATCTTTTGCCTCCCCTCTGAACAGACAATGTCCTCTATTCTGTATGAGAGTACCAAGTGCCTTGGCTTGGAAAGTGAAAACCCTGTCTTTTCCTTAAAAGTGAATGTTTTTGTATGTCTTTCCTCCTCTTCATCTGCTGACAAGAGTTCTGCACAAGATCAAGCAGGAATCATCCAAAATCTTGTAATGACTGCCTTTTGGCCCAGACAGCATTGGTTCTCTTTTCTTTTTCATCTAGCCAGGGGGAATCACCACAACTTACCTCGGAGGGTGGATATTTTCAGAGAAGACAAGGGGTCCCTTCTCCACCCTTACCTGTCCACTCTATGACAGTGGGGGTGATAGGAATTTGATCCCTCTTGAGCATCTCTTTTCTAAGGACTTGCTTTCAGTTCATCAGGCAACCAGGAAACCCACTACCAGAAAATCGTATATGTCTAGGTGGAAAAGATTTTTTAGTTGGTGCCTCTCTTTCCATCAGGATCCCTTCTCAGCTGAGGTTTCTCTTGTTCTCTCTTATTTGTGTGACCTGCTCCATGCTGGTTTGCATGTTCTTCAGTTAAAGCTCACCTGTCAGCTCTCTCTACTTGCTGCCCTTGAACTGTCCTTTGGTTTTCCGGGTTTGAGGTCAAAACATTTCTGAAAGGTGTCCTTCACATCAGGCTAATAAGAAAGTCTATTCTGCTTTCTTGGAACCTCAGTTTTGTTCTTGAAAAACTGACTAAGGCTCCTTTTCAATCTGCTAGTTCAGCTTCTTTGCAGCTTTGTGCTTGGAAGACTGTTCTTCTGTTGGCTCTTACTTTGGCCAAGAGACTGCCTGAGCTTCAGGCTCTTATGGTCATTCGTCCTGTTTTAATTTTTCATGGAGGCAAGTGTATCTCTTTGTCCTAAACCTTCTTTTATGCCAGAAGTGGTTAATGAGTTATCCATTAATCATCTATTCAACTTTCACCCTATTTTCCTTCTCAGCCAATGAAAAATGTTTCTACACCTTGGACCTACATAGACAGCTCAGGTATTATTAGAATAAAAAAGAAGTTATATACTCACCATAACATTCCCTCTGAGTAGTTGTACTTCATTTGTCTTCAACCTGTAGGTTATGGATCCATAAAGGATCTAATTTGGTCGCATATCCAGCATCTGATCTGAGCTCAAAGCTCCTCCCCTTAGCCATAATGCCCCCTGTCTCCTTCCACCCTTCAGATTGCGTTTGCTGTACAATCCCTTAGTCATACCCAACCCAACAAGACCTTGCCACAACTGGCAACCTAAATTTCCTTAGCCAAAGCATGACAAACAACATCCCTAAGGTGCCCAACTTCAAAGTATATATAGCCAACACAGTTCTGACAAGGTCGGGGGAAGGAGGGGGGGTGGTTGAAGACAAATGAAGTACAACCCTAGCAGCTCCCTCAGTAGCATGGGAAAGGAGATGCATGGAGGTTTTAGCAACTGACTTCAGAGTGGCCAGACGAGCAGAAAACATCTTCTTGTCCACCACTGACATGGACTCAGGGGTCAACTCAGTGATCTCCTTTACTAGGTCCTGCTGCAGCCGAATCACGTGCCATGCAATTCAGCGCTCTTACTGAGAAGGTCACTGAAGCATACATCCACTTCCTGAATCAATCCAATGCCCTTGACTCTCGGTCAGGAGGATGGACCATAGAGCTCTCCTGAGCGAGCTCTTTCTTAGTGGCAGCTGCCACCACCATAGCATCAACTGGGGACCCTGTGTTGCAGTACATCCTATCCGAAGGAGGGCTATGAACTTTGTCCTGGCACCTTGAGATGGGCTGCACCATGTCCGGTTTCTTCCATGCCCAAGATGTTATGAGATCAAATAAAGGATCAGTGGGGAGGGGCACCCAGGAAGTAGATGTGCCTGTGCCGAATGTCTCGAGGAACACCGATTCGTCTGAGGTATGTTTTTGGGCAGACCCTCCCCTCTGGCAAAGGAGTTTCATGATGTCTCAGAAGGAGACATCCTCGGGGGGTAATTGGGGGGAACCTTCGCCTTCTTCCAAATCAGTGTCTTCAGTGAGTGAGTGACTCCAGCGGGGAGTCTAACTGTCTCATTTTGCATTTGCATTTGCGATGGATCTCCTCAGTGGGAATCTCTGGGGAAGGATTCGTCAACGTCCTACTACTTCCAAGCTGGGGATTCCTGATGCAAAATGGCGACAGGCTGTCCCTGAGATGTCAGGCTGGCCGGGACCGTACCCAAACCAGAGTGAATCGGGGTGGACGCCGAGGACAAGATGGTCCAGGGTCTCGACAAAATCGAGAGAGCCCTCTCCACCACGTCAAGGCTGAAGGAGAATGGACATCCTGAGAAAGGCCAGTAGGAGCCGTCTCCTTCTGACCAGACGGTAGGAGTCAGAGCCGAGACTCCACTTCGACACACTCGAAGCTGACAACAACCCCTCATATTCAATGCCTAGGGTATGGCTCCGACATGCTCAAGGCAATGGCCGGCAGTGAGGTACAAGGTACTGTAGGCACCGACCCCTTGACCCTGAGGACCCTCGGATCCAGAGTCTCTGGAACAGAAATGCGGATTGGAGAAGGAGTAATCGAGGTAAAGAATGACTGTGAGCTCCTCATTCCGAAGGAAGACGGGGTTGGCAAGACTCCCATTTAGATTTTGGTACAGATAAACTTCCGCATCATCCTGTCCATCTCCTCTTTACTAAGGATCTGGGTGCAATGGGAGGAGGAGACTACTGACACTGGTCTGGAGTGACGGTGAGGGGAAGCCCACACAGGAGACCAGATCCAGGACTACTCCAGCTCAGGGGAAAACCTGGGAAAGTGGAGCCAGGGAGATCCTGGTCTGGTAGCTGGCCTAGATTTTGGTGGTGGCATGGCCAGAGCCGAGCAGTCTGGAGACGGCTTTCTTGGCCTGTCCTTTTTTGGCTTCTCCCCTTTCCCGGGTCTCTTGGCAGGAGATTGAGTCCAAGAGGCCAGGCAAATGGTGGAAGCTAAGGCTGAACCAGAAGCTGGGGTTGCAGGGGCTACCATCCCTAAAGAGGAAAGTAAACCCTTCAGGATGAGCTTATCCCTCCTGTTCTTCAGTGCCCTGTGGTTAAACCTGGCACAGATAGAATAGGAGGTTTGTAGATGGCCCACCCCCAGGTGGGTGAGTGGATGTCAGGTCACCACTTTTGAAGGGCTGGCAGACCTTTTGGTGAGGGAACAAGCCCTTAGCACTTTGCCTGAAGACATGAGGATCTGGTTAGCTGATAGACAATGTGCTACTTCAGATGAGTTGGGGAAGAAGATAGACCTATACCTGGCAAGCAGGGCAGCCCTGCACAGGAAAGAGGACCCCCAGTACTGCCCATGGGTCTAAAGGAACCCATGGTGGGCAGCACAGACTGCCACAACAGAATCTGCCTGTAGCAGGGGAAGCCACTAGTCCAGATACACGTCCAGGAGCTAGGGTTAAATGTTTTGAATGCAACCAGTTGGGCCATGTGGCATACAGGTGTCTACAGAGGCAAGGTAGGGAACCAAAGGTGAGGGAGCCAGTAAGTCGGAAAGACAAAATGCCAATAGTAGGTTGTCTTGAGACAAGAGGGGTAGCAAACTACCATCCTGCAGATGTCCTGATAGGGAAGGATTTGGATGAGGCAGGTGACTTCAATTACCCTAATATAGACTGGGAACACTACTCAAGCCCAAACACCCTAGCCCAAAAGTTCCTGGAATTCATAAACTCAAATGCCATGGAACAACTAGTCACCATCCCCACAAGAGGAGAAAACATACTTGATCTCATCATCACGAACATGGGAGCACAATGTTCAACACCGGAAGTATACCCCTCACTGGTGAGATCAGATCACAAACTAATCTCGCTGGAGGTCCTCATCCCACCCCCACCTGAAATAAAAAAGACCACAGTAAAGAACTTCTCGAAAGCCGACTTCACACTTCTAAAGACTAGTGTGGTCTCCTTTAAGGACCCGAGCCGGTGGAAAACAGTACTCAAGCCGCTGAATCACTTACAAATGCCTTCTACCAGCACCTGCAGGACTGCATGGATAAGGCAATCCCAAGCAAAACAAAGACTCTTTGTACCAAAGGCAAGCGTCCAGTCTGGTGGACCCCAGCCATAAACAAACTCTACAACAAAAGGAGGAAGCTACTACAAGATAGAGCAAAATCCTTAAAAGGTAAGACACCCTTGATCACTATAAGTAAAAAACTAAGAGCTCTCATAAAATCATCCAAAGCAAATTTTGAGAGAAAAATAGCTAAAGACTCAAAAGACAATCATAAGGCCTTCTTTAGCTATGTTAGAAACCTGGGAGGAAACTCCCAGATATGCTCAGAACTAGTTCAAAATGATGTGAAGATTACTGATCCTACAGACATTGCCAACATACTGGCTGACAGGTTCAGTGCAAACTTCTCCCCTCCTCCCCCCCAAAAGGAGAGATATCTATACCAAGCAATTGCAGCCCCCCAAACATCTCCAACGCCCAAATGAGAACTGCTCTCTCCAAAGCAAAAAACACAGCATCCATGGGACCTGATGGTGTCCCCAGCTGTGTGCTCCATGAACTCAACGAGGAATTAAACCCACAGCTAGGACAGCTGTTTAATCATAGTCTTACCTCTGGATACGTACCCATGGAGTGGCGCACTTTATCTGTGGTCCCACTTCACAAAGGCGGTGCCTCCACCGACCCTGGAAATTACCGGCCCATTAGCTTGACAAGTCTTATCTGCAAAGCCATGGAGAGGATCATAATGGACCTCATAAATAAAGACATAGGGAATTTGCAGACTTTGGATCCATCCCAGTTTGGCTTTGTCAAAGGCAGATCATGCCTTCTAAACTTGGTTGACTTTTTCGAAACAGTCACCAAAGCCATTGATGAGGGAAAGGCAGTCCATACAGCCTACCTCGATCTGGCGAAGGCCTTCGATACAATACCCCACTCGGGTATCATTGAAAAACTCATCAGCTTAAATGTTAACCCATACATCACAAGATGGGTTGCAAACTGGCTGAGTGACAGAACCCACAGGGTCAGAGTTGCTGGCGCCATGTCAGACTCAAAGCCTGTCACAAGTGGTGTACCACAGGGCTCAGTCCTGGGCCCACTCTTGTTTGGCATCTACTTTTCCGAAGTACAAGCAAACACAGGAGGGTTATGGCTGACAAAGTTTGCAGATGACTGCAAACTGGGCGCCATAGTAGAAAACACATCTGACACAGATATCCTTCAGAAGGGTCTCACAGAAACGGATAACTGGTGCCAGAGCCATGGCCTAAAGTTAAATGCCAAAAATGCATAGTCATACCCTTCGGGAAAAACAAGGTTACCCCTAGCTACCAAATAGGTGGCAATCCACTGAGCACAGAAGAAGTTATCAGGGACCTGGGGACCCAGGTTGATAGTAGTCTGTCATTCGACACCCATGTAGCTAAAGTAGTTAGGAAGACCTTCTACATTGCCCACCTTATCATGAAGGGATTCTCATCTAGATCAAGGAGGTCATAGTCTCCCTATACTCATCACTCATCAGACCAATAATTGAGTACAATGCCCCATTCGGAATGTATCTGACCCGACACTTGCAGCAGCTGGAGAGGCCACAAAAGTTCCTCACCAAAAGGATAAAGGGTCTCAAACATCTGTCCTATGCTGCCCGACTGAAAGAACTCCAGCTCTATTCAGTCGCCACCGCTTGCTCAGAGGTGACCTTTGCCTAACATACAAGGCCATGTCAAACCCAGATTTGATGAATATGCTTCACCTCAAAAAATCTAGATCCGTCAGAGCCACAAGGGCGGGAGACTTAAACCTCGACACGGCTATTAATAGGACGTGCTGAAGGGATAGATTCATCACCCAAAGACTCCCTATGCTGTGGAATAAAATCCCGGTATATGTGAGGCAGAGCACCTCGCTGGCCTTGTTCAAGAGAAATCTTGACCAATGGATGGGAGATCGCAGATATACCCCAGGGATTACCTCAGTGTCTCTGCTCGACAGAGGCACAGCAAAATAATGGGTATAGTTCCCCATACTAAAGGGGTGGCGTAAGCCACAAAACTATGGGCTAGGCTTGTAGCCTAGTATGAACCTATGAACCTATGAACCTATGTGCTTATGCAGTTACACTTGGTCAGGCTAGGAGACAAGAGTGTGGGTTTGGTAGCCTGGGGGAGACCCAGACAGACCACCTACTTGCAGCGAGGACTGGTGAGGTGGTTGCGTCAGGGAGGAAGCTATGCTATAGCAGTGAGAATGAAGGTGAGCCACAGCTGCTTGTGGGTACTGATGGTCCCTTGAGCAGAGTGACTGCAAAGGTAGAGGTGAGTAGTAGTACCCAGGCTGACAGTGAGGCACCACTGTCAGAGGATGCCAAGCTTCCTGTGGAAGGGAAGTTGGGAAGGGTTACAAGGAGAGAGCTGAGACAGGCTCAGCTCTCAGACCCTACACTGCAAGGCCTAAGGCAGGTAGCTAAGATGGCACCTGATTCTCAAGGAAAGGAGGAATCTGTATACTGGGACAAAGGGTTACTATACAGAGAGTGGACCCCTGAGGGAGTGCTAGAAGGTGAGAGAGTACAGCAGTTGGTAGTGCCTAGAGCCTACCATCTGGTGCTTCTAGCCATAGCCCATGATATTCCCTTTGCAGGTCATATGGGCATAAAACATACAAAGAGGCGCATTATGCAGAACTTCTATTGGCCTGGAATTTTCAGAGATGCAATGGTACAGCAGGACCTGTGAGCAGTGCCAAAAGGTAGGCAAGGGAGGAGACAAGGTGAGAGCTCCTTTGATGCCTTTGCCTATGATTGAGGAGCCATTTCAGGGGGTAGCTATGGATATTGTTGGTCCTTTGAGTACCCCAAGTTCTACAGGGAAAACATATATCCTAGTAGTAGTGGATTATGCTACATGATACCCTGAGGCAGTGGCTTTGTCCTTCATTGAGGCAGAGAAGGTGGCAAATGCTTTGTTAGAGATTTTTCAGCAGGGTAGGTTTCCCAAAAGAAATACTGACTGACAGAGGTGCCAATTTCATGTCAGACCTGCTGGCTTGTCTGTGGACATCCTGTGGGGTGAAGTACATGAAGACCTCCCCCTACAATCCCCAGACTAATGGTCTTGTTGAGAGGTTAAACTCTACAATCAAGTCCATGCTATGGGCATTTGCAGATCAGTTTAAGAGGGAGTGAGACAAATATTTACCCCATCTGTTGTTTGCTTACAGAGAGGTTCCCCAGGAATCCACAGGTTTTTCACCCTTTGAGTTGCTGTATGGGCATAGGTTGAGGGGACCTCTAGATTTAATTTGAGATGAGTGGGAAGGTGAGTGTGAGTCTCACAAGGAGTCTGTTGTGGCATACGTCCTAAACCTTAGGACAAGGCTCAGGGAACTCATGGGCTTGGCCCAGGAGAACTTGGCAGAAGCCCAACAACAAATAAAAAAAGGTGTGGTATGACAGGAATGCTCGAGCTAGAGAGTATGCTGTGGGGCAGCAGGTAATGGTTCTCATTCCTGTCAGACACAACAAGCTGCAAGCAGCTTGGGAGGGTCCCTACAAGGTGGCAAGAAAGGTTAAGTGTTGTTAACTATATGGTGGAACTGTTAGGCAGACAACAGGGGCACAAATTGCACCATGTTAACATGATGAAACCTTACCATGTTAGGGAGGTTTGCAATTGATTGCAGGAGGAGTCTGAGGGAGATCTGGGGTATGATCTTCTCAGTGAGGCTCGAGCTGACACCTCAGTGGAAGGGGTAGCAATGTCCCAGCAGCTATCCCCTACCCAGGTTCGAGAAATCTGAGCAGTGTTGCAGGAATTTGGGGACATGTTTATGGGGAAACCAGGGTGCACCCACCTGGTGCAGTACCAGGTGGATACAGGACCCCAAAGGCCTCTTAGGCAGGCCCCTTATAGAGTGCCTGAGAGAGTCAAACAGACTCTGAGGGAGGAGGTACAGGAGATGTTGGAACTAGGGATGATTCAAGAGTCCAACAGTCCCTGGGCCTTGCCAGTAGTGCTGGTGCCAAAGAAGGATGGCAGCACCAGGTTCTGTGTGGACTACAGGAAATTAAATAGTCACACAGAGTCAGATGCTTACCCCATGCCTAGGACAGATGAGGCCCTAGAGCAGCTGGGTGGGGCTAAGCATCTTACAACCATTGATCTTACCAAGGGTTACTGGCAGGTGCCCTTGACTCCCAGTGCTAGAGAG
Organism: Protopterus annectens; assembly: GCF_019279795.1. Lineage (NCBI taxonomy): Eukaryota > Metazoa > Chordata > Ceratodontiformes > Protopteridae > Protopterus > Protopterus annectens. Next base: position 12,616,406 of record NC_056743.1, read on the forward strand.
GTCAGCCTTTGTGACTCCTTTTGGCTTGTATGAGTTCACAAAGATGGCCTTTGAGATGAAGAATGCCCCAGCGACTTTCCAGAGGCTGGTAGATCATATCCTAGCAGGAGGGTTTGTCCTTGCTTACCTAGATGATATTGCCATCTACAGCCATTCCTGACCAGAGCACCATCAGCATGTCAGGGAGGTGCTGGGCAGACTACAGAGAGCAAGGCTGACCATTAAGCTGAGCAAATGTCAGGTGGGTATGGCGGAGGTCTCCTACCTAGGACATAAGAGTGGGGAGTGGTAAAATAAGGCCAGAACCTGCTAAGGTGAAAGCCATCCAGGCATGGCCTGCACCTGTTACTAAAAAGCAGGTTAGGGCATTTTTAGGGACAGCAGGTTATACAGAAAGTCTGTCCCCAGTTATAGTACCATAGCTGCTCCCCTCACAGACCTGACAAAGAAGAACAGGCCGGATAAGGTAGTGTGGACCCCAGCATGTGAGCAGGCATTCCAGAAGCTTTGGGAGGACCCCCTTTGTTAGCCAGTCCAGATTACAGCAAATAATTTGTTGTGTAGATGGATGCTTCAAACCATGGGGTGGGGGCTGTACTTAGCCAGATTTCTTCCAAAGGGGAAGAGCACTGAGTGGTTTATCTCAGTCGTAGGCTCCAACCCAGGGAGGAATGCTATGCAGCTGTAGAAAAAGAATGTCTAGCCATAGTGTGGACATTGCAGAAACTTCAGCCTTATCTGTATGGAAGGAAATTCACTGTTATGACAGATCACAACTCCCTAACATAGGTAAACAGAGCCAGCCAGAAAAATGCCAAGTTGCTAAGATGGAGCCTGGGGTTGCAAGCATATGTCAGTGCAACACCGCAGTGAGAGTAGCAATGCCAATGCAGATGGGTTCTCAAGACAGATAATGGGGTGAGGTACATTCAAATAGACCTGACCCTCTCAAGTGGCGTTTCTCAAGGATCACTTGAAAAACTAGCTTGAGTTCTCTGGGGGGGGGGGGGATGAATGCTGCCAGCCTAGCCAGATAGAATTGTGCAGATAATTCTGTCATTTGTAACTATAAATGTAAATTACAGACTTGTTGTCTTAAATGTAAAGAAATACTGTTACATGTGATACTGGAAATAAGTGTGACAACAGTGCACTTCTACTGGCCAAAGTAAAGCATGTGGTGACCCTTTGAAGTAGACAATGGTGCCGAGGGGTCTAGATGAAGAAATTTTTCCTATTGTTTTAACCAAGAGTTAAATTGCTAGATTTAAACATGCAAATGTATTTGTATTGCTCTGCTCCTGACCAGCTGCAAGATAACAAAAGGGAGATGTTAAAAATGTAAATATAGTTAATGTGCAGCCTGGGAACTCCAGGAAGGGTGAAGAATGATGTAATGTTTAGCAGAACTGCAGTTTCAATTTAAACAGTGAGAACCAGAGATTACTAAGCATTTTTGTCTTGCTCATCCAATGCACAGCACTGCCTGTTGTCTTATGTAAGTTATCTTAAGACTTGTGTTTTCTTTTAGAGATAGCTAGAAGCTAAAAAGATTAGACTGTTTTCCTGTGATGTCAGAACTGTACTACTGAATTATTTTAAGTATTTCTGTGTGATCTCTGAACTCTTTCAACTAACACTGTGTATAGAAAGTACTGTCTTGTGGTTTTAATTATTTATTATTAAATATTTTAAAACCTTTTAACTGTGGCTGTTTTGTATAGAGATAATTTAAGGTCTAGAGTACATTGCATATTTATAGTGATTACTGTACCAAGTCACTCTAATAAGCCTTGACTGTTTAGTCACATCTACCAACTGGATGATAATATTGCATAGTAATAATTGCATACACTTTTAAAGGCCTTTGGGTGGCTGATGAATATTAGCTGGGTGGTGGCAAGTGGTACTACCATATAGTCTGGGTAAAAGGGGCACAGCTGGAGAACCTGTGCCAGCCTTCCCTAGGAGTGTCTGTGTGGTTGTATAAACGTATCTCAAAGTGTGTGTGTGTGTGTGTCAGCTACTTGGGCAGGGACATGGAGCACTGGTTGGACAGAGAGGGTGCTGGAGATTTTAGCTTGCCCAGCTAGCTGAGATCTGGACCCTATAGCTGTGCCAGTGGGGAGTCTTACTGGGGACCTGGAGAGCAAAGGAGCGACCAGCCCCAGTCTGACTGTGATCTCTGTGTGCTCTTAATGGAAATTGCACTTTACTGTGTGTATTTGTTATCCTTTCCTCATATATGAGACACCCTCTCTGGTGTTAGTGGTGAGGATTGAGGCTCCTTGACTGCTGGGCCAGGGCACGGGCATCACATAGGTACCTAAGGGAAGGGGTGAGGTCGGCTTATCAGACTGGAGCTGAAGATTTTAATTTTTTCAAGACTTCTGAGAAATCTGCAGATTTTCTATAAAAACCATGACTACACACAGAGACGTTTATAAGTGTAACTGGTGCCAGGCCTCTTTGGGCATAGGATCAGTGACTGAGTCTTTGTCATGTCATCAGCTCGTACTCATCTCATCTGTGTATATGATGACCTGTCAAATTACTGGTGGGGAGTTGACCTGATGGTCAGTGTGATGCCTTGGCAGACCAGTGAACCCCAAGCATGTAATGACAGCACCCTTGGACCTCCTAGCTAATGATTATGTGAGGTATGATTTAAACACCCATCTCCAAAAGAAGCCTTTTTCCTGTAGCTGCAGTGGCTTATGAATGCTGAGTATGAGAGGACCCTGTTGAAAGGCTCAGTAATTGAGGTGGCAGCAAGGATTTGTGGTTTAAACTAGGTACTGTATGGCATGACAGTATTCCTAGGATCTGGTGGTGGACACTGGAAGTGAAGGAATCTGTCATGTTAAAGAAAGAGTCATTTTATGGAACTTTAGCAGGAGGAGCTCCAGATGCAAGCAGCAGGTGCTGAAAAGCCAGGGATGCAACAGCCGTTGTACAAACGGAAGCAAAGACAAGTGCAGAAAAGAAATATGTACTAGCTTAACATGATGTGCTTGCATGGAACAAAAATTATTACACTTCTGAATGCTTTTGTAACAAATGGTATTAACAATAAAGGCTTGTTAAAATATCATAAACAAGTGAATGTACACAGATATTCAAGAGAATGAGCTTGCTAAAGGGAAAAACACAGCAGAAAAAAATTACAAACTATTCTGTTAATGAAAGAACATTTTGGCATGCTGAAAACTGGTTTTCTCTGGATGAGCATCGCTAACACAGCATTCCTATTAATGGAAACATTTCCGTCTGCTGAGACCTGGTTTTCTCTGGGTTGAAATAAGGATGCATACAAAGAAAGCGTCAATACAGGGAAAAGAATGTTTTCATCAAGGACAAAGTTTTGAAACTATAAAATGATTGTAAAAGACTTTTTGGTGGACATTTTTGTAATTTGAGTCAGCTGAGGAAGTGCAGTGAATCTGACAGTGATCCGTGTTATAAAGAAAATGTTTTTAATCTCATAGTAGTGCTTGGTCAGCTGGTTTCAATAAATCTGTTAGCAACTATGAATATACAGTTGTACAGTTAGTTTATCTCTGTGTACATGCTGCTAAATTCAATTTAACAAGCGGACTTCAGTGGTCCAGCCTTCATGTTGGCAAAGTAGCTCCAATAAGTCACCAAAAGAGACATCATTGCACAAGGACTTATGGGAATCCTCTCCCCTCTACAGGTTAGTAACCTCAGTGAGAGACTCCTCTGGGGCATCCAAGTGCTTCCTCCTGCACTTTCTATTCCCTGAACCCTCCCATTCTGACAAGTTCAGGGAGGAGGAGGAGAAAGAGTCAGGCAGCCCAATCAAGGGGGCAGACTGGAGGCTATCTGACATAGGCCATCCCGGAGCACACTGTTGATTGATCAAAGGAACAGAGGAAAATTGGAAAGGGGTGTCGCCTGGAGAAATCCAACCCATTTTCTAGAATGGAACATCTTCTCAACAATGTCAAAGGCCGAGATGGATGTAGGTCTCTCGGATACAAGGGTCCCAGACAGCCCTGAACCTAAGGAAGCTGCTCCTAGACCTGATATTGAGATCAGAGCTGAGTTGTTCAAACCTGTTCCAAGAGGAAGCAGCAATCCTGAAGCAGGAACCATTGAACCTGACATGGAAACTCCAGCTTTGATGCCACAGCTTCAAGGTGCAGACATCCCCAAACAAGTTGGGGGTGAGGCCACCAAGGAATAGGATGGAGATGAGAATGGCCAAGCTGTAAGATCCAATCTGGAGAGTGGAAAATCAGCTGCCCTAAAGACCTTGGATCTGAGTGGGTCAAGGGAGGAAGGCAGAAGGCTGGAGCTGAGGGTCCCAATAATGGACCCAAACCCAAGGGGATAAGGCCTAACTGCATCTGTGCATGCAAAAAGGACCTTATCAGCTGCTACAGATCAGTAATTTTGATGCTGCCCACTGACCTCGATGACCAGATGGAAGAAGCCACAGAGGACGTTTTGGAAGGTCTATGAGAAGACGACCCCATGTGGCGGATCCAAGCTGAAGAGGCCCTGAACCGGGATGGGGACAGGAAACACTCCGGTGACCGAAGAGGAGTGCTGGAAAAAAAAAGGCAAAAGACACCCTACCTAAAGGTTCCCCTTTGAGAAGGAAGGGGTTCGGAATACTTGGAGCCAGAGAGGCAATCTTGCCTGATTTGGGTGCTGAAGGTGATTGGATCTAAGGCATCGGTGCCAGGGCTACTGAGGAAGCCAAAAGACAGGGACCTTCAAATCTGGCAAACCAAAGGGAGCAGGTCCAGAGTGAGAAGGTAAAGTTGATCACGTATGCTCCCATTTAGCCTTCTTGGAGTCTCACATCCAGGACTTCTAGGACCTAGTCTTGACAGCCAGGGAGAAGCCAGTCAAGAAGAAGCAGTAGTAGAGAAACCGATGGGTAGAAGCCCTTTCAAAACATGCTTGACCCTACACTCAATGGTTCTATAACCAAAGCCCACACAGATGGAGCACCCAGAATCATGATTCCAGACAATAAATGCATTGTAGGTATGCTTCCTGGGAGGGCAACTTGTGCCCACAGGACAGACACTTTTTGAAACCCTAGTCCATCTAAAAACAACTAACACACTACAGCACAAAAATACACAGAAACACCACAGAACAACAAATGGAGGAAAAGGGCAACAGACCACACCGGCTACCTAATGACAAAACCTACCTAACACTACCAGGAAAACACTAACAGCTTAAAGGGGTATCATTCTAACCCTTCAAGAATGTAAAAGTAAAGCAGAGCCAAAGACCAAGCTACATACACAAATGTCATCAAGCTCAATCGGGGGGGGGGGGGTTGATGGAAGAATGGGGAGTTATAGGTAAGGGAGGTGCAGCCAAGCAGGCTAAATAATTTTGAATGGGCCAGTGTCAGATTCAAAGTGCCACAGGTTAAAGCCAGACAGAGCAGACATCACCAAATCCACAGCTTCCCTCCTCCTCTCTGATTCCTAGAAAAGAATCTTTGAGGAGTAGAAAAATGGATCCCTACAGCAGACAAGGTCTTAACATCCTGTTCACTCCTATTAAGTGTTTCCTTTACTTTTTGTCCAAATAAGATGGAACCATCATAGGGGTGCATTTATGAAGGATGTTGAAAAGCTTTTTGGGAAATCGCAAAGCTGCAACCAGGCATGCTGTAGCATCCCTTGCTATAACATCTGCTGCATTACATAACAGTCTCATGGCCACATTCAAGGATGACTGCAGAGTAGATATTTGGGTTCCACTGTTTTCTGGACATCTGTAATGAAGCTACCAGACAGGGACTTTGAAAGCTCCTTGATCAAGTCCCTTTGGAATCGTGTCAGGTGTGCTAGACAGTTTAGCGCTCAGATTGCAAATGTTGCTGAAGTGCATCTCCATTTCCACAGTCTGTCCAACAACTTTGACTCCCCATTTGGGAGAGAAACAGAGGAACAGAGGAATTTCTGGACATTTTCTTCTGTGTTATGGCTACCACTACCACCACCATGGCACCTACATGAGGACCCTTAGCCCGATGTTTTCTATCTTTAGGGGCAACTAGAATCTTATCTGGTTTTGTCAGAATGCTCTCTGCCACATCAGGTTCCTTCCAGGCCTTCTGGGTGATGAGATCAATGAAGACATCAGGAGGTGAGACCACCCAGGACATTGAAGGGCCAGAACCAAAAGCTTTGAGAAACACTGACTGATCAGAAGAAAGAGTTTTCATGGACCATTCTCCGTTTCATCAGTTCCAGAATGTCTACCAAGCAGATGTGTTGGGGGGCCTTGAGGAGCCCTCTCCATCATCTAAGTCAGAGTCTTCAGTGAGAGACTCTGGAGAGGAGTCAATATGTTTCCACTTGCAAGTCTTCTTCTGGGAGATGTGCCTTGGACCTTCTGAAGGAGACACCTCAGAGTCAGATGTGATGTTCAAATGATGTGAAGTCTCAATACTAACTGGATACGTTTGTCCTTCACCACAAGAATGAGAGGAAGAAAGTACAGGCTCCATTAGGAGTCAGGATGGATTCAAACTCTGTGCATGCACCAGTCTTCCTGGTCTACCCAAGGCCATCTCCATGATGGGTCTATCTTGTGGCAGCATGGAATTATAAAGAAGTCATACTAGTCCTGCCTAGACATGACTGTGTGCTTGTAACCTCCAATAATCCACAACGGGTGTAAGTAATACAGAATTTATTAACAGCTGGCATGGTTTGTTTACAACTGTGAAGACCAGGTGACTAAACAAACGTGAGTAAATTCTGCATTATCGATATACAGGAGTGGATTTTATTGTTTTAAGTATGCAAAGACATTAACAAAGAAGTTGCTTACTTTTTTAATAATGTCATCATATGATGACACAAGCACAAAATACAGATTTCTAAGGAACGAGCATCTCCAGCTCTTATCCTTACAGCAAGTTATTCCACAAGGTGGGAATGCAGTGACTAGAAACTTCTCTTGCCAGACAGTCTTGTCTGTCTGTTAGTGTAGGATTATGTCCCTAGTGTGAATGTCAGTACAGTCACTGCTTTTGTGAAGAAATAGGGTGTCAAATAGACACAGGTCACCTTGGAACCTTGTAAGGCTCCTGAACATAAGAGAGCTGTAATAATCAACTGAAATAGATGAAGGATTTAAGGATTTTGTTTTCTTGGTTAAAAATTTCTGAGGCTTTCAAGTTGACCAAAATGCTTGGACCAATTAATAGCAAAGGAGGCATTTTATTCAATGGTGGGCCAAAGGGCAAGAACACAGCCAGGATGAATTCTTTGTATCCTGAAGCTATTCCTTTGGAGATTAATTGTTCCAGATAAAAATTTCCTGACTAAGGTGGAAACATGATTAAATGAGAGTTATCTTTAGCTGTCTGGAAGTGTCACAAATGATTAAGGAGCTGTTTCCTGTGATCCAGTATTCCACAGTTTGTAGCTGTCTGGAAGTGTCACAAATGATTAAGAAGCTGTTTCCTGTGATCCAGTATTCCACAGTTTGTAGCTGTCTGGAAGTGTCACAAATGATTAAGGAGCTGTTTCCTGTGATCCAGTATTCCACAGTTTGTAGCTGTCTGGAAGTGTCACAAATGATTAAGGAGCTGTTTCCTGTGATCCAGTATTCCACAGTTTGTAGCTGTCTGGAAGTGTCACAAATGATTAAGGAGCTGTTTCCTGTGATCCAGTATTCCACAGTTTGTAGCTGTCTGGAAGTGTCACAAATGATTAAGGAGCTGTTTCCTGTGATCCAGTATTCCACAGTTTGTAGCTGTCTGGAAGTGTCACAAATGATTAAGGAGCTGTTTCCTGTGATCCAGTATTCCACAGTTTGTAGCTGTCTGGAAGTGTCACAAATGATTAAGGAGCTGTTTCCTGTGATCCAGTATTCCACAGTTTGTAGCTGTCTGGAAGTGTCACAAATGATTAAGGAGCTGTTTCCTGTGATCCAGTATTCCACAGTTTGTAGCTGTCTGGAAGTGTCACAAATGATTAAGGAGCTGTTTCCTGTGATCCAGTATTCCACAGTTTGTAGCTGTCTGGAAGTGTCACAAATGATTAAGGAGCTGTTTCCTGTGATCCAGTATTCCACAGTTTGTAGCTGTCTGGAAGTGTCACAAATGATTAAGGAGCTGTTTCCTGTGATCCAGTATTCCACAGTTTGTAGCTGTCTGGAAGTGTCACAAATGATTAAGGAGCTGTTTCCTGTGATCCAGTATTCCACAGTTTGTAGCTGTCTGGAAGTGTCACAAATGATTAAGGAGCTGTTTCCTGTGATCCAGTATTCCACAGTTTGTAGCTGTCTGGAAGTGTCACAAATGATTAAGGAGCTGTTTCCTGTGATCCAGTATTCCACAGTTTGTAGCTGTCTGGAAGTGTCACAAATGATTAAGGAGCTGTTTCCTGTGATCCAGTATTCCACAGTTTGTAGCTGTCTGGAAGTGTCACAAATGATTAAGGAGCTGTTTCCTGTGATCCAGTATTCCACAGTTTGTAGCTGTCTGGAAGTGTCACAAATGATTAAGGAGCTGTTTCCTGTGATCCAGTATTCCACAGTTTGTAGCTGTCTGGAAGTGTCACAAATGATTAAGGAGCTGTTTCCTGTGATCCAGTATTCCACAGTTTGTAGCTGTCTGGAAGTGTCACAAATGATTAAGGAGCTGTTTCCTGTGATCCAGTATTCCACAGTTTGTAGCTGTCTGGAAGTGTCACAAATGATTAAGGAGCTGTTTCCTGTGATCCAGTATTCCACAGTTTGTAGCTGTCTGGAAGTGTCACAAATGATTAAGGAGCTGTTTCCTGTGATCCAGTATTCCACAGTTTGTAGCTGTCTGGAAGTGTCACAAATGATTAAGTGTGATGCAGTATTCCACAGTTTGTAGCTGTCTGGAAGTGTCACAAATGATTAAGGAGCTGTTTCCTGTGATCCAGTATTCCACAGTTTGTAGCTGTCTGGAAGTGTCACAAATGATTAAGGAGCTGTTTCCTGTGATCCAGTATTCCACAGTTTGTAGCTGTCTGGAAGTGTCACAAATGATTAAGGAGCTGTTTCCTGTGATCCAGTATTCCACAGTTTGTAGCTGTCTGGAAGTGTCACAAATGATTAAGGAGCTGTTTCCTGTGATCCAGTATTCCACAGTTTGTAGCTGTCTGGAAGTGTCACAAATGATTAAGGAGCTGTTTCCTGTGATCCAGTATTCCACAGTTTGTAGCTGTCTGGAAGTGTCACAAATGATTAAGGAGCTGTTTCCTGTGATCCAGTATTCCACAGTTTGTAGCTGTCTGGAAGTGTCACAAATGATTAAGGAGCTGTTTCCTGTGATCCAGTATTCCACAGTTTGTAGCTGTCTGGAAGTGTCACAAATGATTAAGGAGCTGTTTCCTGTGATCCAGTATTCCACAGTTTGTAGCTGTCTGGAAGTGTCACAAATGATTAAGGAGCTGTTTCCTGTGATCCAGTATTCCACAGTTTGTAGCTGTCTGGAAGTGTCACAAATGATTAAGGAGCTGTTTCCTGTGATCCAGTATTCCACAGTTTGTAGCTGTCTGGAAGTGTCACAAATGATTAAGGAGCTGTTTCCTGTGATCCAGTATTCCACAGTTTGTAGCTGTCTGGAAGTGTCACAAATGATTAAGGAGCTGTTTCCTGTGATACAGTATTCCACAGTTTGTAGCTGTCTGGAAGTGTCACAAATGATTAAGGAGCTGTTTCCTGTGATACAGTATTCCACAGTTTGTAGCTGTCTGGAAGTGTCACAAATGATTAAGGAGCTGTTTCCTGTGATCCAGTATTCCACAGTTTGTAGCTGTCTGGAAGTGTCACAAATGATTAAGGAGCCGTTTCCTGTGATCCAGTATTCCACAGTTTGTAGCTGTCTGGAAGTGTCACAAATGATTAAGGAGCTGTTTCCTGTGATCCAGTATTCCACAGTTTGTAGCTGTCTGGAAGTGTCACAAATGATTAAGGAGCCGTTTCCTGTGATCCAGTATTCCACAGTTTGTAGCTGTCTGGAAGTGTCACAAATGATTAAGGAGCTGTTTCCTGTGATCCAGTATTCCACAGTTTGTAGCTGTCTGGAGGTGTCACAAATGATTAAGGAGCTGTTTCCTGTGATCCAGTATTCCACAGTTTGTAGCTGTCTGGAAGTGTCACAAATGATTAAGGAGCCGTTTCCTGCGATCCAGTATTCCACAGTTTGTAGCTGTCTACAAACCCCTAGCTACCATATAGGTGGCAATCCACTGAGCACAGAAGAAGTCATCAGGGATCTGGGGACCCAGGTTGACAGTAACCTTTCGTTTGACACTCATGTTGCCAAAGTAGTTAGGAAAACCTTCTACATTGCCCACCTGATCATGAAGGGATTCACATCTAGATCTAGGGAGGTCATCGTCCCCCTGTACTCATCACTCATTGGACCTATGATTGAGTACAATGCCCCATTCGGAATGTATCTGACCCGACACCTGCAGCGGCTGGAGGGGCCCCAGAGGTTCCTCACCAGGATTATAAGGGGTCCCAAAAATATGTGTTATGCTGCCAGACTGGGAGAACTCCAGCTCTATTCAGTCGCATACCGCTTGCTCAGAGGTGACCTGTGCCTGACATATAGGGCCATGTCAAGTCCAGATTTGATGAATATGCTTCACCTCAAAAAATCTAGATCCCTCAGAACCACAAGGGCGGGAGACTTAAACCTTGACACGGTTATTAATAGAACATGCTGGAGGGACGGATTCATCACCCAGAGACTCCCTATGCTGTGGAACAAAATCCCGGTACATGTGAGGCAGAGCACCTCGCTGGCCTTGTTCAAGAGGAATCTTGACCAATGGATGGGAGATCACAGATATACCCCAGGGATTACTTCAGTGTCACTGCTTGACAGAGGCACAGCAAAATAATAGGCATAGTTTTCTTAAACTAAAGGGGTGGCGAAAGCCACATAACTATGGGCTAGGCTTATAAATGCCCTTGGGCAGATAGCTTAGTATGAACCTATGAACCTAAGTCTAGAAGTGTCACAAATGATTAAGGAGCTGTTTCCTGTGATCCAGTATTCCACAGTTTGTAGCTGCCTGGAAGTGTCACAAATGATTAAGGAGCTGTTTCCTGTGATCCAGTATTCCACAGTTTGTGGCTGTCTGGCAAGTGTCACAAATGATTAAGGAGCTGTTTCCTGTGATCCAGTATTCCACAGTTTGTAGCTGTCTGGAAGTGTCACAAATGATTAAGGAGCTGTTTCCTGTGATCCAGTATTCCACAGTTTGTAGCAGTCTGGCAAGTGTCACAAATGATTAAGGAGCTGTTTCCTGTGATCCAGTATACCACAGTCTGTAGCTGTCTGGAAGTGTCACAAATGATTAAGGAGCCATTTCCTGTGATCCGGTATTCCACAGTTTGTAGCTGTCTGGAAGTGTCACAAATGATTAAGGAGCTGCTTCCTGTGATCCAGTATTCCACAGTTTGTAGCTGTCTGGAAGTGTCACAAATGATTAAGGAGTCGTTTCCTGTGATACAGTATTCCACAGTTTGTAGCTGTCTGGAAGTGTCACAAATGATTAAGGAGCCGTTTCCTGTGATCCAGTATTCCACAGTTTGTAGCTGTCTGGAAGTGTCACAAATGATTAAGGAGCCATTTCCTGTGATCCAGTATTCCACAGTTTGTAGCTGTCTGGAAGTGTCACAAATGATTAAGGAGCCGTTTCCTGTGATCCAGTATTCCACAGTTTGTAGCTGTCTGGAAGTGTCACAAATGATTAAGGAGCCGTTTCCTGTGATCCAGTATTCCACAGTTTGTAGCTGTCTGGAAGTGTCACAAATGATTAAGGAGCCGTTTCCTGTGATCCAGTATTCCACAGTTTGATTATCTCCGCCTTCTTTACCCAACTGTGTAACTGAGCAAATCCCTTAACCAGACTGCACTCTTGGGGTGAGTCTGAAAAGGGTCCATGGACAGCAGTGCTCTACCACACAAAATACATAAAATAAAAACTTATATTTATTGACATTTGATTGTTGGGAAAGTGCCCATTTTCAGCGGAGGCCCAGGGAGAAGAGCAAATATTTATTACAAAAACATTTTCTTTTTCTGGCTTTCCCTGGTTAGGGGAAACCACAGTGGAACAACAGTCCGCAGAACAATTGGCAGTGGAATTTTACAGTGTCGAGTTGCCAGCCTGGCGTCCAGTCTTCCACAGAAGGCACACTCATGCCCGCCCACACCTAGGGCCAACTTAGAGTGTCCATTCCACCTACATCATGTCTTTGGGATATGGGAGAAAACTGCAGCACCCGGAGGAAACCCACACAACCACACAGAGGACATGCAGACTTTGCACCGAAGGCACCACTGCTGAGAATCGAACTGGAGAACCTCTTGTTGTGAGGTGGTAATGCTAACCGCTGCACCACGATGGCCACCCATTACAAAAAGATTTTAACAACAATAATTTTGCAAACTTCAAAAATGATACAATAACAACTGCAATTTAAAAAATTATACCATAGACCTACCATGACAACAGGGGTAAAAAACAAATACAACTTATACGATAATGATTTAATATGTAGCGAAATTTTAGACAGCTCGCAGAAATCAATGACTAAGTTAGCATAAAACCAACAAGAACTGCAAGAGGAGGGATGCTGACTGAAGTTAGAAATGAGGGGAGAGTAAAGGAGTTTAAAGTATGAATAGGTACTTATTTAGGGATTCAGTTTATCCTGGGATTGAGCAAAGAACAAACCAGATTTTAAGTACGAAATCTTACAAGCAGTGTACCCCAGGGATTGGTCTTGGGGCCTCTGCTGTTTGGCATATACTTCTCAGAGGTGCAGGACAAATCTAATGGACTATGGCTAACCAAGTTTGCAGATGACTGCAAGCTGGGTGCTGTCATCAATTCCCCTAGTGATGTGGACATCCTCTAAGAGGGTTTCACCAAAACAAATGACTGCTGCCAGAAACATGGCATTAAACTGAATGCCAAAAAATGCATCATCCTCATCCCTTTTGGGGAGAATGCCATTCCCGCAAATTATCACACTGATAACAAGGCACTAAGCACGCAATCAGTCGTGAGGGACATGGGAACCTAGGTTGATAGCAAACTGACTTTTGACCACCATATTGGCTCCATTGTAAGGAAAGCTTTCTACATGGCTCACCTCATTAGTAAGGGTATATCATCCAGGGACAAGGTGGTCATAACATCCCTGTATTCTTCCCTTATAAGACTAATTACTAAATACAATGCTCCTTTCGGCATGTACCTCACAAAGCACATGCAGCAGCTGGAGAGACCACAGAGATTCCTCACCCAGAGAATCCAGGGCCTCAAACATCTACTCTACACAGATAGGCTAAAAGCTCTGTCCCTCTGGCTCAGTCTCCTACAGACTCCTCAGAAGTGACCTCTGTCTGGCATACAAAGCAATCTCAGGCCCCACCCTGATGGGACTGCTGCATATCTGCAAGTCAAGCTCCACTCGAGTAACTAGCACGAGCGACCTTAACCTGGTCTGTGACATCAATAGGACTTGTTGGCGGGACAGATTTGTGTCCCAGAGACTCCCCCTTTTGTGGAATAGACTCCCCCTCCACATAAAGCAGAGTACCTCATTAAACCTTTTTAAGTGCAACCTGGATAACTGGATGGAGAGCAAAAAATACACCCCTGGGATTCCACCTATGTCCCTGCTGGACAGTGGCATAGGGTGCTGACTTGATGGAACATGAGCTAAATTCTTGGCTAGGCTTGTAAGGGCCTCAGGGCCAATAGCCTAGTAATGTCATATGATCCTACGATATGTTAGTTGATGGGGTAGTTCTAACTAATTTAGGATTTTAGTACTATACAGTGTTGAGTTCTGAAACGGAGTATTTGCTGCAACTTTGTTACAGCATTGTTCAGATTTTTCTTGGGCACAGGTTTGAAGGTAAAAATGGATGTGGTGATATGTGGCTGTTTGAGAAGAGTTGGGATTAGCTGTTGGAGAATCCCTGGTTAGGGACTCTAGAAGTGTACTGCAGTTTCGAGTGGTGAATTACTGGGTGAGTGGTTAGCAATTAATTTTTGGCCGGGATGTAAGATTTCTTTAATGCCTGACCAGGACTTTTTAGGGTTATGTTCTAAACATTGTTATAGTATAGGTTTTTGTCTTCATTTATTTCCTTTTAGTACAGTTGCAGAGCATTCTGAAGTTTTCACCCTCAGGTCAATTACTATAGACAGAAATCAGTTTATAGCCAGTACACAGCAATTAACAAGGAGGCACAAAGTAGAACACGTTTTCTTTCACTTATTGAATGCAAAAACAGAAAACTAGGGAAATTAAGTAACTGGCATGTATACTGCAATATATTGGTCAAAAGAAAGGACAGTGGCCCACTTAGTAAGTGGGCCACAGAGTGCAAGAATTACTCCTGTGGGGAGATGTTACAGCCACTTTCCAGCACAGGGCGGGCATGTATTTGACTAAAGCTAATACACAGCAAGGCTCTTTATGTTAAACTTGCTTACACTGCACAGTAACAATATTCTCAATGAAAACTTTTGTAAAGGTGGGCCTTGTTGCAGAGTCAAAAATTTTCATGATCAGGGATGGATGCAGTGACCACAGGCACTGAAAGAAAAGAAAAAGAAAAAAAAAACTCTACTAACTGTAATATTATATGGAGTCAATAAAATTATTATTTATTACTAGAGATGGAGGGAGGACCATGGTGAGTCAGAACAAAAGAACATAGGTCTCAACCTGTTAACAGGCCAATGTGGAGCACACACCATAACAATGTGTGATAAAAAGTCAAAATGTGGACACCCTATTTTCGCATTGGGTGAAAAGCACACCTTGACCATGGCCATGGCCTTTCAACCGTATATGTACACACACACACACACACACACACACACACACACACACACACACACACACACACACACACACACACACACACACACACACACACACACACACACACACACACACACACACACACACACACACACACACACACACACACACACACACACACACACACACACACACACACACACACACACACACACACACACACACACACACACACACACACACACACACACACACACACACACACACACACACACACACACACACACACACACACACACACACACACACACTTGCACACACACACGCACACACACACACACACACACACACACACACACACACACACACACACACACACACACACACACACACACACACACACACACACACACACACACACACACACACACACGCACACACGCACACGCGCACACGCACACACGCACACACGCACACACACACACACACACACACACAGACTTGACATACCTTTCAAATGGCCAGAATTTTGCAGAATGCCCAAATTTTTGCCTCATATAATAATGTAGTTTTCTGGCAAATTACAGAGGAATGAAATAATAAGGTAATGACAGAAATTTGAGTTTCAGACATCATATTCTTCAGAACATATATGGTTACACAAAGCCTGTTTTTCTAGCAACGTGCTAGGTTTATTAGAACAATATCTAAAAATTGTCTCTATTTTTGTGGCTTTATCACCACATTATGTCAGGCTATTGGCTTTCTCCAGATTTCTTATTCTAGGAGACGGACAGGTATGTGTTGAAAGAGAGGGGAAAAAATAAAATAGAAACAAAACAGTACCAAAGTAAATAAATGCAATAACAGCAGTTAAAAGGATTCCTTTTAACTGCTGGTATTGCAGTTATTTACTTTGGTACTGTTCCACTTTATTTTTTCTCCCTCTCTTTAAATGCAGTTTTCCACAACCATTCCTGGTACACAAATGGTCACATATTTGGGAGCTCTCACTCGCTCCTCTCCTCAGGAACACTTATTTGATTGATTCATATAGCATAATGGCGACCGATTGTAATTCCAGAATATGAGCCAATCAAAAACTGTGTAGCACAGCCACCGCTGTTCAATGCAGAACAGCAGAGTAGCTATTTGATTGGTTTGTATATCATGATGCTAATTGGCAGTAATTGCAGTATACAAACCAATCAAAAGCCATGTAGCTGAGCCAATGCTGTTCAATGCGGAACAGTGAACAGTGGGTTCGCTTATGGTTGAATGCAGAGCATTCCACGTAATCAGGAGCACTTGGAAGCTCAGCAAGAGAATATGAGGTGATGTAACAATAGAGAGATGGTAAGAAATTGTCTGAATGTAAGATCAAAAAGTTTAGCTGGAACCATACATATAGAAAACCAGAGTAATACAGTGTATAGAGTTTTACACAACAAATTATCAGAACATAGCACTACACTGATAAGCCCAGGATAAAATTAGAAGTTATGTACTTACCATAACTTTGCATTTGTGTTGTCCATTTTTATTCTTCCTCACTGTTGGGTCTTCGCATCCGACGTTGGATCCGAATTGGCCGCATTTTTAAGACTTTAGGGTCAGAGTCTCGAGCTTCTCCCTCTCCCATAATGCATCATACCTTGCTTAACTCCTCAGATCGAGTTTGCTGCCCTAGATAATAAATTACATCCCAGTAGAAAGAAATAGGACAGATCAAATAATTTGGGGCCCAAACCATGAACCTCTGGGTTCCAAAATCCTCTAGGTAAATTCTCAAAGTGACTTAGGCCAGGCGATGGCTGGAAGGGAAGTGAGGAAGAATGAAATGGACAACACAAATGCCAAGTTATGGTAAGTACTTAACTTCTATTCTATATCTGATGTTGTCTTTTTTTCATTCTCCCTCACTGCTTAGTCACAGTCCACAGCTAAGCAACTCCTGGGTAGCCCCTAAGGGAGGATGTATGGGAGCACTGTCGAGCTGAAGGATCCCCTGCTTCTGGAGACAATGTCTAATTTATCATGTGAGACAAATGTACGAGTCTTAGACCAAGTGGCTGTAGCACATATCTCATCAACTGAGGCCCTGGCAGAAAAATCTGATATAGTGGCCATGGATATAGTAGAGGAGCTTTAGGTGGACAAGGTAATTCAATACCTTTTTTGGAGTAAATAGTAGAAATGTAATCACTTATCTATTTAGCCACGGTGATCTTCGATACTGCTTGGTCCAAGCGATTAGCTGAAAAGGATATAAAGAGTTGATCACATTTCCTGTGCTTGTTTGTCCTGTGCAGATAGAAAAGCAATTGTCTATGAACATCAAAAAGATGTAACATATATTCTCCTTTATATGAATTATTTGGAAAAAAAAACTGGCAAATGAATGACCCCATTAATTTTGGATTCTGTTGCTACATTAGGCATAAATAAAAAAATATATTAGTTCTTAGTGAAACTCTGTCTTTATGAAAAATGATGTGAGGAGGTTTGGCTGATGGGGCTTGCAATTCTGATACACTTGGCTGAAGTGATGGCTACCAAAAATATTGTCTTCCAGGAAAAAATTTTCAAGTCACAAATGTTGGCTGGCTTGAAGGGCTTCTGAGTCAGACAATTTAAGATCCCATGGGAGAGAAGGGTCTTTTATTGGTGGTCTTAGTAAAAAGATACCACTCATGAAAGGCTTGCATAATCTTGATGAGGGAATAGAAGATGATCTCTTTCCTGAATGAAAATTAGAAATGGGAGCCAATTGTAATTTTATGGTAGAGAAACTGGCACCTTCACGAAAAGGTGAACTCAGAAAAAGGAGTATATCTGACGCAGAAATTGAAAATGGGTCAATATTCTCCTTTGAAGCCAGAATCAAAAATCTTTTCCACTTTAATATTATAGACCTTTTTATGGAGGCCTCCTGAGAGGCCAAGATTATGTCATTTACTGAGGAAGTTAGCCCGGACTTTCTTACATTCACTGGAAGTGGAGAAACCATGCGGTTAGTTTTAGGGTGTGGAAACTGTGCTGATGATATTCTGACAGAAAACAAATAAAGTCTTGACTGGGATCCAGTATCCACGAGGGATACTTGAGGTGAGACCATACAAAGAGGAATCTTACCTGACAAGGCCACAAGGGGGCAAAGAGGACTACTGAGCTCTTCAGGCTGTAGCTTTCTGTACAAATTTTGTGATCAAACGTGGGGGGGGGGGGGCATAAAGGAGGCCCAGGGGCCAAATGTGGACTACAGCATCCCTCTGTGACTCCCCCTTCAGGAGGATCAGAACAAAGTACTTGCTGTATTTGTTGTTTAGGGGAAAAGTAAGAAGATCGGAACAAGGGTGGCCCAAATGGCTGAAAATCTTGTTCGCTATTGACTGATTGAGGGACCACTCATAAGGAGTCTGACTGGACCTGCTGAGTCTGTCTAACACGTTGGTGTCCTCGGGAATGTGCTTTGCAATTAGAAAGAGGTTTAAAGAGATTGCCCATTCCCAAACACTCATAGACTCACTACATAATGGGTAAGACCAGGTTCCACCTTGTTTGTTTATGTACGAGACCACTGACATGTTGTCTGTATGAATTGCAATAGTCTCCAGAGGGAGGAGATTCTGAAAGGTGGGCAGTGTTAAAATGACTGCTCTCATCTGTAGGACATTGATATGCAGCTTGATCTCGCAGGAGGACCACGTGCCTTGACCATCTTTCCCTGATAATGCCCCCAACCTCAATTTGGCTACTGGGGGAGGGAGAGAACAGCCTGCCCACAGGTAGATACTTTGATGCAGTTAGTTTGATAGGAGCCAGATAGAGACTGGTAAAGAACAGAACACTGAACAGCCATGGTCCATTGAAGAACTCACATAAAATATCTTGCCAAGGTTGTTAGGATGACAGCTGCTGCCACAGATCCAAGTGCTCTGAGAACTACATTTGATGGTGGAGGTGGATGATCTAATAAGTCCTGGACTTGCTGTCTCAGAAATGATGCCATACAGAGGCATCAAACTTATTTGTGGTGAAGTGTTCAGTTGCGTTCCTATAAATTCTAGATTCTGCACAGGAGTAGGTTTGATTTTGTCAGATTTATTGAAATACCCAGGGGAACTGAAGATCTGGACTGGGTAATTCCTGGCCTGAATCAGTTGATGCCTTTTTGTTCTAGTAAGGAGCCAATCGTCCAAGTATGGAAACACCTGAAATCCTTTTAGCCTCAGGAGAGATGCAACAACTGCCATACATTTGGAAAACACCCAGGGAGCTGTGGTGAGTCCAAAGGGCAGTGCTCTGAATTGATAATGATTGGCCCCCAGCCAAAAGTGCAAGTGTCTCTCTTTGAGGATTTGTTCATTTGCCCTCAAGGAACGATGTTCCGGAGCACCGCAGAGCCAAAGGATGCTCTTCTCCTAGAGACAATGTCTAATTTATACTGCAAAATAAATTTATGAGATGAGGCCCAAGTGGCAGCTGAACAAATATCATCCAAAGATACTCTGGACCAAAAGGCCGCTGCCGTAGCCATAGATCAGGTCGAATGAGCTTTCACTTTCCCTGGCAGAGACAGGCCTCTCTCCAAATAGGCTTGGCCAATACATTGTGAGATCCAGCAAGCAACTGTCACTTTTGATACTGGTTTACCGAAGAAGGTCTTGGCATAAGACACAAAAAGTTAATCAGATTTTCGCAAGAGTTTAGTCCTGTGCAGGTAAAATCTCAGTTGTCTATGCACATCCAATAAATGTAACCTATATTCCCCTTTGTTCTGGAAGTTTGGAAAAAAGACTAGCAAGTTAATGGTCTGATTAATATTGGCTTCCGAAGCTACCTTAGGGAGGAAAGACGTGTTGGTGTGAAGCGACACCCTGTCTTTATGAAAAATCCTGTAGGGCATTTTGACTGAAAGAGCCTGAAGCTCAGATACCCTTCTGGCGGATGTGATGGTGACCAAGAAGGCAGTTTTTCAAGTCAGAAATTGCAAATCCAATGAAGCCGCAGGCTCAAAGCAGGGAGAAACTAATGCCTGCAACAGTAAGGTAAGGTCCCATGGTGGGATAGGATCCTTTACCGGGGGTCTAAGAAGAAAGGCACCTTCAAGGAAGGTCTTACAAATTTTAGAGAAAGCCAATGAAGACATATTTACCCCCACATGAAAATTAGAAATGGGTGCCAGTTGGACTTTAACCATAGAGAAACTGACACCCTGTTGAAAAATGCTTGCCAGAAAATCTAAGACTGACAAAAGAGGAGCGGTAAAAGGGTCCATGGACTGCTGAGAGGCCCATATCAAGAAACATTTCCATTTACTACGATACACTTTTCTGGCAGAACATTTGTGAGCCGCTAACAGAAAAGACTTAGCAGGGGATGGCAAACCGGGAGTCCTAATAATCATGGGAACTGGAGCAGCCAAGCAGTGAGCTTCAGACTGTCCAGGTCTGGGTGTGGGATCCCAGAGGGATGCAAGAGAAGATCCAGAACCAGATCCAAAGTCCATGGTGGAACAACTAGATGAGACCCGAGTAAGAAAAAACAAATCTGTCGATGCCAGAATGAGGTGAGGAGTATCACAGTGCTCTCCATCCTTCAGGCTTTGTGCAGAAACTTCAACATCAGGGAAAGAGGAGGATATGTATAAAGAAGACCGAGAGGTCAAGCATGAATCAGTGCATCTCTGGGGGTTTCCCCAGTGGGGGGTTCAGAGTGAAAAACTCACTGCATTTTGCGTTGGAAGGATTTGCAAAAAGATCGCAGCAAAGACAACTCCACTCTAGAAAGATCTGTTCTGCTACTGAAGGGTTCAGAGACCGCTCGTAAGGCATCAGGATAGATCTGCTGAGCCTGTCTGCTAGAATGTTGGGTTGTCCTGGAATGTGTGTTGCCACCAGAAAACGGCCGGTGAAAATCGCCCATTCCCACACTCTAGTGGCTTCTCGACACAGGGGATAAGATCTGGTTCCCCCTTGTTTGTTGATATACCAGACAACTGACATATTGTCCGTCTGAACTGCAATCGTTCCTAGAGAAAGATGAGCATGAAGGGCCTGCAATGCAAGGAGAATCACTCTCAGATGTGCAGAAAAGTCTCAGAAGGGGACCACGTGCCTTAAACTGTCCTTCCTGAGCAATGCCCCCCCACCCTAATAGGGAGGTGTCCGTGGTCACTGAGGTCTTGGGAAAGGGAGGTTGGAATGGACGTCCCTTAAGATTTGGAGACTGAATCCACCACCAAAGGGAGTCCCTGCATGTTCTCAGGATTCTCACCAGAAAGGACAAGGGGAGATCTAACAGGGACCACTGAACCGCAAGCGTCCACTGCAACACTCTCATATGAAGGCATGCCATTGGAAGAATATTGATTGTGGCCGCCATGGACCCCAATGCTCTTAACACTGCCTTGGCTGTCGGTAAATGTGTCTGCAGAATGTGTAAGACAGGTAACCTCAGATTGTGTATCCTGTCTAACATAAGGAACACCCTCGTTTGTAATGTGTCCAGCTGTGCACCGATGAAATCCAAAACCTGAACCAGGAGTAGAGCTGATTTGTTTATGTTGATCGTAATGCCCAACTTGTTGGCTAGCCGAAGGAAGGAGTCCCTGGCTTGACAAAGTAGATGCTCTGAAGAGGCAGTAAAGAGCCAAACATCCAGGTATGGAAAAACCTGAATACCCTGAAGCCTCAGGTGAGCCGCTACTACCGCCATTACCTTGGTGAACACGCAGGGGGCTGTGGTGAGACCAAAAGGAAGGGCTCAAAATTGATAATGATTGGCTCCCAGCTGGAAGTGAAGGAACCTCCGGGAGCAGCTGTCCATCTTGATGTGATAGTACGCGTCCTGGAGATTGAATGAGCACATCCAGTCTCTGGCCTGCAGATAGAGCAGGATAGATTGAATTGTGGATGGAATTTTGTCTTGGTTATAGAAAGATTCAACTTGTACAGATCCAAGATTGGTCTGAGGTCTCATGTCCTTTTCGGCACTAAAATGAACCTGGAATAAACTCCGGATCTGGACTGGTCTAGGGGGAATGGTTGGATGACTCTTTTCCTTAGCAGTGAATCTATTTGTACTGCTGCCTCCTCCCGAGAGGGCTTTGTTGGATGGGGGACGTTTATGGAACGGAAAGGAATATCCTCTGAATATGATGCACAACACCCATTGATCTGTAGTTATGGACTCCCATACTAAAGGGTGTAGTGACAGATGACCCCTAACTGTCTCCACAAAAGAGTAGTCTGACAACCCCTCAGAACTGCTGCCCAGGTCTATCTGAGAAGGGTTTTCGGGAACCAAAATTCTTAGGACCCCCTCTGCCTCTAGGCCGGCATCTGTCAAATCCCCCTCTGCCTCTGGAGGAAGGTGAGTCCCGAGCGTCCCGGGAAAATGCCTGAGACTTGCGGAACCACATCTTCTTTGGGGCCTCAGTGGTTCCTGCAAAAAGGATGTTTGAGGTGGAGAGAAGCAGATCACGATGGCAGATAGTGTCTTCCCACCTTCTCGCTCTGGACTAAAGTCTCTCTGAGCGTCTTCTCGAACAGGGAAGAACCATCGTAAGGGGTGCTGGTAAAAGATGCCTTGAAGGGCTCCATAAATTGACATAAGCAGAGCCAGGAGTGACACCTGATGTCAATGCCTGTCCCCGCCACCCAATTGGCTCACTCTGTGGTGTGGGAGAGCAAACGCATGGATGTATTGGGTACTGCTTTTAGGGTGTCCATTCGTGCATCGAACATCTTCCTGTTCTCTGCCGACATGGACCCTGGGGTTGACTCCATGATTTCCTTAACAAGATCTCGCTGGAGTCAAACAACATGCACCATATAGTTCAGCACCCTCACAGAGAAGGTCACTGAAGCATAAACTCACTTCCCAAAGTGATCCAATGCTCTCAACTTTCGATCAGGAGGGTGGACTGTGGAGATCTCCTGAGCGAGCACCTTCTTGGTGGCCGCTGCCACCATCATAGCATCTACAGATGACCCCTTGTGCTTGTCTGAGGGGGGACTCAAAACTTTATCTGGCCACTTAGAAATTGGCTCTACGGCATCTGGCTCCTTCCAAGCCCTAGACGTTATTAGTTCCACAAGTGGGTCGGCAGGAGGAGACACTCAAGGGGTAGATGGGCCCGTGCCGAATGCTTCCAGAAACACGGACTCATCTGAGGTTGGCTTTGGGGTGGACCCCCCCCCGGTGGAGGAGCTCCATGATGTCCCCAAAGAAGACATTCTCGAGGGGTGACTTTGGGGAGCCTTCCCCTTCATCCAAATCTGTGTCCTCCATGAGGGACTCTGGTGGAGAGTCCAAGTGCCTCCTTTTACAGGAATATTTGTGAGGGGCCTCCTCAGGGGGACTGTCTGGGGAGGTCTTGTAAATGAGCTGTTCCGAGGGCGGAACTACCTGGGCATTATGGGAATGGTCTGTTCCTGATAGGGCAAGACGGCCAGAACCATACTCAGAGACAGGGGGGGTCTGGACGGATTCAGAGGATGAGATAGTCTGAGGTCTCGATTCGGCGAGAGCCTTCTCCATCACCTCGAAAGCAGAGGGGGAACGTGCTTCCTGGGCCGAAAAGGCGGAAGCTGCTCCCCCTTGCCCTGACAGGGGAGTTGGAGCCGAGCCTCCTGGAACCCAGAAGCCGAGAGTGATGCTTCTTTCTGACAGGCTCGGAGCAGAGACCACCCCCTCAGATCCAATCCTGAGGCTGTGGCTCCAAGAGCTTGGATCCGATCCTGTTGGATCCGACAAAGTCAAGGCACCGGCCAGAGTCGAGGTAGAGGGTACCATCGGCGCTGACCCCTCGACTCCATTCATCCTCGGATTCAACGACTCTTGAAACCTTGGGTCAGATCGGAGAAGGAGTAATAGAATGGAACAAGGGATGGAAGAGACCTGCTTGGGAGAAAGCCCAGGCAAGACCCCCATCTGTATCTGAGTGTAGATAAACCTCCACATCATCTTGTCCATCTCCACTTCCAAAAGGCTCTGAGTGGAATGGGAGGACACCGCCGAAATCGGATGGGAGTGCCGGTGGGAGGAGGACCTGACCAGAGACCGGCTTTGTTGTTCCTCAGGCTCAGGTGAAAACCTAGGGGACCTGAGCGTAGGAGTCACAGGCCCAGATACAGGCTTCACATTCAGTGGCGGGCCATCCTGCGACAAGCGGTCGAGGGATTGCTTGCGAGGCCAGTCCTTCTTGACCTGATCCCCTTCCCCAGACCTCTTGGTGTGAGTGTGAGTGCAACAGGCTGGAGAAGAGGAAGATGGAGCAGCAGCCGCTGCTTTCCCCACAGGGGAAGAGGGAACTGTAGTCCCAGAAGAAGAGGGCAACAGGCCCTTAAGGATCAATTTGTCCCGTCTGTCCTTAACTACCCTGGGGTTAAACCCAGCACAAACAGGACAGGGGGACTAGAGGTGTTCATCCCCCAAGCAGACTACACACAGTGTCTGACCATCTGCTGGGGAAAGCTTATGGCCACACCCTGTGCACTTTCTGAAACCGGGCTTCGGGGCATCCGCCATCCCTTCAGCCGGCCCAGACACACACACACACACACACACACACACACACACACACACACACACACACACACACACACACACACACACACACACACACACACACGCTCATGAGAGAAAGAGAAGTAGAATATAAAGGAAAGGAAAGCCTATTCTTTCCTTCTTTTTTTTTTTTTTTAACTACCTAAATGAAGAACCCTGGGGAGGTACAGAAAAGTTCAAGATAAAGAAAAGTCAAGAGGAAGCTAAAAAACAAAAATACACTCTTACAAATGCTGAAAAACACGCTGGAGCTCGGAACATAGTTGTGGACTCTCAGGCGGCAAATGAGATCTGAGGCGAGAAGGGAGACAGGGGGCATGGAGCTTGGTGTCATAGCTGGAAAATGCTGCTGTGTCGGATTCGATATGGATCCAAAGACCCACAGGTTGAAGACCAAATGAAGTAAAATACTTCAGATGCATTGTTAAGGTCTTCCTCCGACAAGGTCTCAGAGAGTTGGTTAACCCTCTTGGATCTCTCTGCAAGCATGTAAAATGTGCTAAGTAGTTCAACAGCCTCAGCGCGAAGGTGACTGAGAAATAAATGTGCTTTCCATGCATGTCCAATGCCCAAAACTACTTGTATGGGGATGAGCACTGAAACTTTTTTCGGCCAGCTTGTTTTTTCTGGCTGCTGACACAACAGTGACATCAACTGGGAAACCTTTGCTTCAATGTGAGCAGCAGGCAGGTAGACTATGGAACTTGTCCGGACATTTTGGGATTGACTCAACTGTGTCTGGCTCCATCTGTGAGAAACTAAGTTAATAAGTTAATCCACCAAGGGGGGGTCACCCAAAAAGTAGGCAGGCCTGCCTGGAAAGCCTCCAGGAACACCAGCTCCTCGGAAGAAGGATTTTGGGAGGGCCAGCCACCTTCTGCCTCAGGAATTCATAGATGTCTCCAAAGGAGATGTCGTCAGGTGGTGATCAGGAGGATTCTTCTCTTTCATCAAAATTTGGTGTCCTCGGTCAAGGACTCCAAGGGGGAGTCTAAGTGCCTCCTCTTGCACTTTTTCTTACGAGGGACCTACTGTGGGGTGTTCAAAGGAGGTATCAGAAAAAAGGGGAACCCCTTGCTTGGAAGTAGTCTGGAGGCTTAACAGGGAAGGCTGACCTATGGCAGGATGTACGGGCTCAATGCTCAGTCAAGACGAAGGATGGGGAGGATTCTGGAATTGAGACATTTTTCTGAGCCTAGAGAAAGGCCTTTCTGTGACCTGGAAGGCCGATGAACCCAGAGAAACCCCCTCTCCCTCCATCGGAGCTGAAGCTGCTGGACAGGAGAGAACAGAGCCCACACCAGATCTAAGGCTTCCAGACATATCAGACCCAAGCTATCAAGGGCCGAAGCCCCAAGGGGAAGGAAAGGATCTGACAAAGTCAGAGCTGAATATGCTAACAATTAGTAACTCCAAAAGAAATGAACTGTAAGCATCACAAACAAAGTCCATGAACACTCATTGAATCCTGTTAATAATAAAATATGTGTAAAACAGTCAAACCAGTAAAAAGTTGTTTTACTGGTTTGACTGTTTTGCACATTTGGTTATTAAAAGGATTCGAGTGTTCATGGACTCGGTTTGTGAAAGTCACAGCTGAAGCCAACCCCCAGAACCAGCGCTGACATCTCACATCCAAGACCCACACTGATCAAACAAATGTGGAACAGGACTGGTAAGGGACATAGTAGGAGTCAAGGAAGGTAGTTTCCTCAGATCTGACACTGACTTTCTCGAAATTCCCGGATCCCGAGTTTACAAAAACAGGGGTCGGATTGGAAAAGGAGGTTGCTATGTGGGTGACAGAGCACTCACAGATCAAAGATGGGCTGGAGAAAGTTGAACCCCATCTGTATCTGAGCCTTAAGGAACCTCCACATCGTCCTGTCCATACTGGTGTCAGAAAAGCTCCAAGAAGACATGGAGGAAGATGCAGAGGAAGGGCGTCTAGATTTGGATGGTGTTCTCAATATCTGAGCTGGGGAAGCCAGTGACACCAGTTTAACATGTAGTACTGGCGTAAGGCTCCAAACCTTCGGATCCAAAGCCTTCGGATCTGAGGTTGTCCTGCTCTGAGTGGAAGAACCGGAGATACAAATAGTGTCTGTCAGATCCGAGGATGTTCTCGGATCAGAAATTGATTTTGATTTGCTTGGATCCGATGAGGCATTTGGATCTGGAGAAGGTCTTGTTTTGTTTGGATCCAAAGAGTCTTTTGGATCTGGAAAACATCTAGTTTAGGTCGCTTGCAAAGATGTCAGATCTGACAACTTTGGTCTTTTTTCCTGACATTCTGGCGAATCCCTCTGAGAGGCTGTGAGAGCTCACCACTTAAGTTCTTTGGAACTAGAAGGCTTTAAGGGGGATGGAGCCCCAGAAGAAGGCAACAGTGCTTTTAGAATCAATTTATTCCTCCTGTCTGAGAGGGCCCTTGGATTGAAGGCCACACAGATTGAGCAAACCGCATCTAAATGACTGGGTCTCAAGGAAAAGACGCACTTCTCGTGGGCATCAGAATTCAGAATTTTCTGCCCACATGAAGGGCATATTTTAAAGCCTGTAGGTGTGTCAGACAATCAGGAACAAAGGCAGACATTTTAATACAGATGAACTTCTAAACTACGCTAAGTTTACACTATTTGAAACCTAAACAGTAAAGGTATTAAAAGTTTTTTTCTTTTTTTATATAACTATTTAAAAAGAGAAAAGTAGGTGAAAAGAGAAAGGGGAAGGGGCAACAGTCTCGAACACCTGCAAAGAAAACTTGAGGGAGGGGAGAATATAAAAGTTAAATATTAAAAGGTGCTAAACAAGGAAAGGTTTTAAAGAAGTAGGTAATTTAAAAGCTATTAGTTATCTCAATACAGTTAAGTAACACTCGGGACTCTGAACAACATCTTGAAATGACAGCAGCAAACGAGATCTAAACTAGGGAAGGTATGATGCATTATGGGAGAAGGAGAAGCTCGAGACTCAGATCTTAAAGTCATGAAAATGTGGCCAAATTCGACCCAACGTCAGATCCTAAGACCCAACAGTGAAGGAGAATGAAAGGCACAACATCAGCTCCATCAGTTAATAAACATTCATTAAATTAACCAGTACGTCAACAGTGTTATCTATATACCAAAACATACATAAAGCTTATCACACTGAACTAAAACAGATACAAATACAGAACACTACCAAGGTCTTTTCAGTGTTCTACATGGTCTTAGAACAAACAGAAATGTAATGACACATGATACATACCTGCAACATGAAAGAAGATGGTGACTGAGTGGATGTGGAGACCAAAGTTAGGGGAAATGTAGCAATACATTCTAATACAACGACCCTGTAAATAAATCCTGACTTTAGCGTAAACACAATGACTGAACAGAAAGTTATCAACCTAAATATCAGATTTCCTATAACTCTTTCAACCTGAAACAAAGTACCAGTTATAACATGAGACAGGAGCAGCTTTTTCTGCCGAATACTACTATACTGCACTTTTCTGCAATTAACTTGAGACTTTCCGCTACTTGATTTTTGAGGGACCACTCCTGAGGTAACAGGATGGCTCTGCTCAACCTGTCCACTATTATGTTGGATGTCCCCGGGATGTGCTTTGCTATGAGAAAGCGTCCGGTGGACACAGCCCATTGCCAGATTCTCAGGGCCTCTCTGCATAAGGGTTAAGACCTGGTTCCTCCTTGTTTGTTTATGTACCAGACCACTGACATGTTGTCTGTCTGAATTGCAACTGTTCCCGGAGGTAAGTAGTCGTGAAAGTGTTGCAATGCCAGGAACACTGCTCTCAACTCCAGGACATTGATGTGCAGGTTGTACTCTATTTTCAACCACTCGCCTTGAACTGTTCTCCCCTGAAAAAGTCCCCCCCACCCTATCAGGGAAACGCCCGTGGTCACTGTGGCTATGGGGGGTGAGCACGAACGGGTGGCCTATCATAAGCTCGTGGCTGTTCATCCACCATTGAAGATCCCGCTTGCAAGACTCCGTGAGCAGGATGTTATGCGACAATGGTAGCCGTTGGTAAGACCACTGTGCGAAGAGTAGCCACTGGAGGATCCTCATGTGCATTCTCCCTAGGGGGACCGCGATGACGGTAGCTGCCATCATGCCTAATACTTTCAGGACCTGTGCAGCGGGGACTCTTTTGTTTTGTAGAAGAGTAGAAATCTGTTCCCTTGAGGCTGAAACTCTTGTTTGGGGAAGCCTGATCAGAGTTAAGGTAGTGTCCAATTCTGCTCCTATGAATGATATATACTGTGAGGGCGACAAGGCAGATTTTTAGAAGTTCAGTGTTATGCCTAAACGGGAACAGAGATCGATTGTCCCTGGCTTGCAATAGGTGATGCCTGGTGGTGGCGGTAAGGAGCCAGTCATCTAAGTATGGAAACACCCGGAATCCTAGTCGTCTCAGGTGGGACGCCACTACTGCCATGCACTTGGTGAACACCCTGGGGGCTGAGGTGAGGCCAAAGGGCAGAGCTCGAAACTGAAAGTGACTGGCTCCCAGCCGGAAGTGCAGGTGATCTCTGGATGGCCTGGCCATTTTTATGTGGTAGTACGCATCCTTGAGATCTATAGAGCACATCCAATCATTCATTTGAAGAAACGGAAGGATCGATTGTAGCGTGACCATCCGGAATTTTTCCTTCTTCACGAAGGTATTGAGTTTGCTGAGGTCCAGTATTGGCCTCCAGTCCCCTGTTTTCTTTGGAACTAAAAAGAACCTTGAGTAAGTTCCGGATCCTATTTGGTCCGCTGAGACTGGCTGATGACTCTTTTTCTTAACAGCCTTTGTATTTCTATGGCTGCCTGATCCCTCAGATTGGGTGGAACATCTGGGAATCTTTTTTGGATGGGGGGATTGTTTAAGAAAGGGATGTTGTACCCTCTGGTTATTATGCTTTTTACCCAGGAATCTGAAATGAGATTTAGCCAGGCCTCTGGGTATAAAGCCAAACGACCCCCGACTGCCTCCAGAGCAGGACAGCCGGGCCTCCACTCAGGAGTGCTGGAAGGGCTTACCAGAGACGCTATCCCTGTCGCCCTGGTTCTGCGGACCCCCTCTGCAGCCTGGGCGGCGTCTTCCATTCCTTCCCCCTCCTCTGCCTCTGGAGGGGGTTTCACTAGGTGTGGATTGGAAAGCTCCCTGAGTCTTCCGGAACCACATTTTTCCACCTCTTTGCCCTTTGGGGTATGGTCTAGAAGGGGCAGAAAAATGGACCCCTACGGCAGACAGGGTCTTTCCTTCTTGCTCACACCTAGTGAGCATCTCCTTCACTTTGGGCCCAAACAAGGAGGAGCCATCAAAAGGGGCATTAATAAAGGAAGACTTAAAGGTTTCCGCAAAGGAGCATAGGCGCATCCAGGATTGTCTTCTCAGAGCGATCGCTGAAGCTGCAGCCCTACTCGATCCTTTGGCTGCATATGAAATGAGCCGCATGGATGAGTTAACGATAGAGTTTAGGGTATTGAGCTGTGCTGTCACCTTGTCTGAGACAACAGTATCTGTGGTACCCTGTAGAGTATCTCCCAATTCTTTGAGGAGATCTCTCTGAAGACGGGTAAAATGGGTGAGGTAGTTCAGCGATCAAATGGAAAAAGTCACTGAACTAAAAATGCGCTTCCCGTACCTGTCCATCATTCTAGAGTCTTTGTTAGGCGGATGAACAGAGGAAGATGCTTCAGACATTTCTTTCTTGGTGGCCGCCGCTTTCTTGGGGGACTTCCTTGGTGAGATACGCTTTATCCTGGGGGGCAGTGATGTACTTATTAGGCCTCCGAGGGACTGGTTCCAAGGTGTCAGGGGACTCCCACGCCCTTCGAGCTATTAAATCCATTAACTCGTCGAAGGGCGGAGTTACCCAGGAGGTGGAAGGTTGAGCCCCAAAAGCCTTCAGCAACACCAACTCATCCTCAGTGGGGGCAAGTGACTGCCAGCCACCCCTCTGTTTGAGAATTTCCAGGATGTCGGCAAACGAGACATCCTCGGAGGAGAACCGTGGGGACCCCTCTGACTCATCCAAGTCAGTGTCCGATGTCAGCGATTCCTGTGGGGAATCAAGGTGCCTCCTCTTGCACAATCTCTTTCTTGGGACTTCATCAGAGGGGGCATCTGGTGAAGCTTCCGAGGAGCAGGGTTCACCCTCTGGGGCTGACTGAGGCTTTGGGTCTCTACGCTTAGTGGGGACTGGTGGTGCAGAAACAGAACGCGGACCTTTCGGGGAGGGAGAAGAGGAATCTGAAGATGTGAATGTCTTAACAGACAAAACCTTCCTCATGGCCTCGAAGGCACCGGAGCCCCGGGCCGAGGATTCCACCGGTTCCGAAGAACCCGGTATCCTCCTCGGGCCCGGTACCACGGCTCCGATCCAGAGGACGGAGCTAAACTAATCTGCGCCGAGGCACTGAGGGGAAGGGTCGGAACCGAAACTTCAGTTCGACTCTCCCCCCCGGAACCAAGGAGAGACTGTCGGCTCCGAGATCCCTCGATGGGTACCGAGGGTGTCGAGGTCAGTGGAGCCGAAAGCACTAACAAAGGCTTCGGCTCCGGGGGATCAACAATCATCAGATTCTCGACTCCTGGCTCCAATGACTCGATGGGTCTTGAAGGAGGATCTATGGATGGAACAGGAAGGGTTTCAAGCTTTGAAACCAATCAGGATGAAACTGCAATTAGTTTGGATAAGGCCATGTTCTCCATCAGCTTCTGCACTACTCGATCCACATCGGTGTCTGACAGTGGTCTGGAGGAACAGGTCGAAGGGGCCAAAGAGGTCACCGAGTGAAGGATCGATGAAGGGAGTACCTCTGACACCGTCTCCAAAACCTGGACCTCGCCCCGAGGCAGCAGTTCGATGCTCGGCTCCAAGGTCTGTGGAGCCAGCGACCGAATCTTAACAGAGGTACTCGGAGCCGATGTCCTGGGCTCCGACACCTTCGAAGACTTCGACCCCTTCGCAGACTTCGATGACTGTTCTGCCTTTTCCAATGCCTCTTGAAACTCCGGCTTCAGGAGACCCCTCTCAATAAGTTTCCTGCGTCTTTCCATCATCACTCTGCCACTAAACGAGTGGCAGATGGAGCAGTCCTCCTGAAGATGGAGAGGGCCTAGACAGTAGACGCAGGAAATGTGGTTGTCAGTTATGGACATTTTCTGTCCACACTGGCAACGCTTAAATCCAGATTTGGATTTTTCTGACATTCCTGACTAGAAATTATAGTCTGCAATATTAATATGTAAAACGCTATATATATATATATATATATATATATATATATATATATATATATATATCAAAACTAACCTTACTAAACAGGTAAATATTTATCAACAAGGTTAAATACTAAGAGAAAATGTAATTTAAACAGAGAAAATCTGACAGAGCCCTGACAAAAAGTTAGTGGCCTAGGAGCAGCCGCTCCCACAAATTCTTAACACTAATCTAAACACTAATTTAACCTGACACGCACACACAGTAATACTAATATTAAGAAAAAAAACTTATAATTTTTAACTTTTTAGAAATATATATATAACATTTTTATATAGAGAAAAGGATACTGGCCCGAGCTCTCACTCGACGATAAGACCTGTTGCAGCGGCAAACTAGATCTGAGGGTTAGCAGGAGAGGATCATGGGATAGGGACTGTGCCTCGAGCTTCTCTTAGACGCAGAGCTTGGAATGTGGCCGACTCGGAGCCGAGGGATCGGCTCCGAACCCGTGTGTAAGAACAAACGGCGAGATCGAACAACTTCACATCATCTAGTTTAGGTCGCTTGCAAAGATGAAGGATCTGACAACTTTGGTCTTTTTTCCTGACATTCTGACGAATCCCTCTGAGAGGCTGTGAGAGCTCACCACTTAAGTTCTTTGGAACTAGAAGGCTTCAAGGAGGATGGAGCCCCAGAAGAAGGCAACAGTGCTTTTAGAATCAATTTATTCCTCTTGTCTGAGAGGGCCCTTGGATTGAAGGCCACACAGATTGGGCAAACCACATCTAAATGACTGGGTCTCAAGGAAAAGACGCACTTCTCGTGGGCATCAGAATTCAGAATTTTCTGCCCACATGAAGGGCATATTTTAAAGCCTGTAGGTGTGTCAGACAATCAGGAACAAAGGCAGAAATTTTAATACAGATGAACTTCTAAACTACGCTAAGTTTACACTATTTGAAACCTAAACAGTAAAGGTATTAAAAGTTTTTTTCTTTTTTTATATAACTATTTAAAAAGAGAAAAGTAGGTGAAAAGAGAAAGGGGAAGGGGCAGCAGTCTCAAACACCTGCAAAGAAAACTTGAAGGAGGGGAGAATATAAAAGTTAAATATTAAAAGGTGCTAAACAAGGAAAGGTTTTAAAGAAGTAGGTAATTTAAAAGCTATTAGTTATCTCAATACAGTTAAGTAACACTCGAGACTCTGAACAACATCTTGAAATGACAGCAGCAAATGAGATCTAAACTAGGGAAGGTATGATGCATTATGGGAGAAGGAGAAACTCGAGACTCAGATCTTAAAGTCATGAAAATGTGGCCAAATTCGACCCAACGTCAGATCCTAAGACCCAACAGTGAAGGAGAATGAAAGGCACAACATCAGCTCCATCACTTAATAAACATTCATTAAATTAACCAGTACGTCAACAGTGTTATCTATATATCAAAACATACATAAAGCTTATCACACTGAACTAAAACAGATACAAATACAGAACACTACCAAGGTCTTTTCAGTGTTCTACACAGTCTTAGAACAAACAGAAATGTAATGACACATGATACATACCTGCAACATGAAAGAAGATGGTGACTGAGTGGATGTGGAGACCAAAGTTAGGGGAAATTTAGCAATACATTCTAATACAACGACCCTGTAAATAAATCCTGACTTTAGTGTAAATACAATGACTGAACAGAAAGTTATCAACCTAAACATCAGATTTCCTATAACTCTTTCAACCTGAAACAAAGTGCCAGTTATAACATGAGACAGGAGCAGCTTTTTCTGCCGAATACTACTATACTGCACTTTTCTGCAATTAACTTGAGACTTTGTTCAGTACAACAGGTATGTGCATATTCCAGCCCTTGCTGGAGCTGTTTAATATCTATACCACTATAAATAAGCAAGCACAAAGACTTCAAGACTTCATCAATGACAACTTCTCAGACCAGATAGTCCAAACTACAATGATGGGTTCAAAAATACTAGACCCAGTTCTCACAATCCTAGCCTCCCTTTGCAACAATGAACAGTTACTAAATCACTGATTAAATCTGACCATTATGCAGTAACACTTATCTTAAAAGCAAGATCCAAGTTGCCTTATAACTCCTCCATCTTCAAAGATTTCTCCAAGACAAATCTATTCCAACTAACTGATGACCTGACAAAATTCAAATATTCTCCTCACCCCAAAGATACCACATCACAAGCAGCCTTACTCATGGATAAGTTCTGTGTGTAGCTCCAGGTGTGCATTGAGACTTTGGTCCCCATAAGACAAATATAAAACCAAATCTAAGAACAAACCCATCTGATGGAACCCCAGTATTAAACTATACAATTAAAGGCAGTAACTCATAACTTGTGAAAGCAAAATTAACATTCTATAAGCTCGACAAGAATTCAAACATATTAACAAAAAACTTGGAAACAAAATCAAACCTTCCAAAAGCAAATACAAATTGAGAACTACCACCCGATCTAAGGATAACCACAAAGCCTTCTTCAGCTATATCAGGAACTTTAGAAGTAATACCCAACACTGTTCTGAATTAATACAAAATAAATGAAAGTTACATACTTATAATGACAGATCTGTGTTGTCTGATTGACTGGTTCAACCTCTGGGTTAATGGATCTGACTTGGATTCGGCACCAGCCAAATCCATGAGATTTCAACTCACCAGGATCCACCTCCATTACCCACAGTCCCCCACTGTCTACAGGATACCTAAGGTTGAATTTGCCCCCTCTCAATCTAGCACACAAAGGAGGAGGATGAACTCAAAGAAAAAGGGAACAACCGAACTTCTTCCACTCGGTCACTTTAAGAGAAGAGACTCACCAATAAGGGGGTGGGGGGTTGGGAGGCTGAACCACACAGACACACACAGCATGGACTGTTATGGTAAGTACATAACTTTCATATCCCGTGTTGCCTTCCCCATCTGGTTTCAACCTATGGGGGAGATTCCCCAGGGATATAAAACCTCCTGGTAAGGATAACAAAGGATATTCCATAACACAGTGGAGCCAAAAGAAGCCCCGGACCTAAAATGAATGTCCAGCTTGTAGTGAGAAACAAAGGTGTGAGGGCCCACCCAAAATGCTGCTGCACAAACATCATCTAAGGAAGCTATAGAAGTAGCCATGGCTCTAGTAGAGTGACATTTAGGCTTACCATGCAAAGTCTCATCTCTCAAGGCATAAACAAACAAAACAGTCTGGCAGTCACGTGAATAATGTCACTTTAGATACTGGTCTACCCAATCTAGACATTAAAAAGGAAACAAATAGCTGATTGGATTTTCTGAAAGACTTTGTCCTGTCCAGGCAAAATCTCAATTAATTGTTTATTCACACGCAAAGAATTCACTCTTGTTCGAAATGTTAGGAAAAAATACAGGAAGATGAATAGACCTAGTCAAATTACTGTCAGCGGCTATCTTAGGGAGAAAGGAAGGGTTTGTTCGAAGGGAGACCCTAACTTGGTGGAACACCCAGTAAGGAGAAGTAGTAGCCAGAGTCTGTGGCTCAGACACTCTCGTGGCTGTGGTATCAGCCACTAGGAACAATGTCTTCCAAGATAACAACGTTAAACCTGACATAGCAGAAGTCTCAAAAGTAAGTCATGCAAGGACATGCAGCAAAAAAGGAAAAGCATACAGAGGGACAAGATCCCAAATGGGGGTGTTGGGGGGGGGGCACAAAAGAAAAGTGCCTTGAATGAATGCTTTGGAAATTTTCAGAGCAGCCTAGGGAAAATTATCCTTGCCAATATAATAATTAGATAGAACCCCGCCAGATGTACCTTAATCACAGAAAAACTAGAGCCTGAATTAAACAACTCGGTGAGAAAATTTAAAACTGACTCTAAGGGAGCAGAAAAGGGACAAATCTTTGACAGCCCACCCATACCAAAAAGCACTTCCATTTAAATGAGGGCACTTTCCTAGTAGATAGCTTTGGGGATGAGGACAAAATATGCACAACACTGTCTGATAGCTTGGGACTCCTGCCCATCAAATGCACTGCAGAAACCACACAGTTAACTTGAGGGACTGCAGATTTGGTGGATCCAGACTGCTGGGCAAGAAATGAGATCCAGAAAACAAGGAGGGTATCTCAGAAGAGGCCACAGAAAAGGGAACCACATCCGAAAAAGCCAGAAGGCAGCTATGAGGATCACTGTCACTCTACAACAGGCTGCCTTCTGAAGAAACTTGATCATCAGGGGAAGTGGAGGACAAGCATACAAGAGACCCGGGGGTCAAGCATGCAAGGAGCATCTTTACGTGACTGTCCCTGAGGAGGGACGTAAGGCATAATAGCTATTGCATTTGGTGATGGAGGGGGAAGCAAAAAGGTCAATACACAGAGTGCTCCAGCATGGAAAAATCTGAACCACTACTTTCAGATTTAAAGATTACCCGTGAGGAAGAAGGATATGCCAGGACCATGCCAGGATGTGTACTGCAATCAAAAACCATTGAGATCACCCACTGCCAAACCTTCATAACTACTAGACAAAGAGGGTAAGAGCATCTTCTCTTGTTTTTTCAGACACCAGACAATGGATATACTGTCTATCTGGATCAAAACCACACCACTGGGAAGGACATCCTGAAAGGCCTGTAACGCAAGGAGGACAGCCCTCATCTGCAGAACAGGGATGTGAACACTGACTTCCTTAGAAGACCAGGACTCTTGAATCATCCTCCCTTCTAAACGCCTCCTCCCCCAAACAAGAAGGGAGATGTCTGTGGTGACCATGGTCAAAGTATGAGGAAGAACAAATGGTCTCCTGCTGCTACTAAGGGCGACTGTAACATCCCTGAATCTAATTCTGACATACCTTTGTCATGTAACATCACTGATTCTAATTCTGACATACCTTTGTCAACCTGACAGGAAAGTGCATTGCATGAGTCAAATAGGATCACTGCACTGCGAGTGTCCATTGCAGAGCCATCATGTGGTACCTTGCTAGGAGGACCAACCCAATGGAAGCTTTCATGTGGGCCAAGAGTTTCAAAAAATGTACAAGTTGGTTGTTTTGTAACAGGACACACATAGATATGGCCTGGAATCGAAGGGCAATCACTTTGGAGCTTGGCAATTTGGACAACAGTATCCAAGTGAAAGGCTATGAATGCCAGTGTCTGAACAGGTTGAAGACTTGCCTTTTTGATAACTGACAGTTATCCTCAAATGGCTGCAAAACTGGGACAAGGTATCCTTGGCCATAGCTAGAGAAGCTCTCGTGGCAGCACTAAGGAGCTAATCATCCAAGTATGGGAAGACCTGAATTCTTGGTGCCACCACTGCCATGTACTTGGTAAACACCCAAGGTGTGGTGGTAAGACCGAATGGCAGTGCTCCAACTGCCCCGAGTTAGAAGTGGAGGAACTTACTGGAATAAGTCTCTATCTTGATATGATGATAGGTGTCCTTGAGGTCTATGGAGCACATCCAATAGTCCTTCCTCAACAAAAGAAGAATGGATGGCACAACGATCATCCAAAATTTGGCCTATTTTATGAAGGGATTTAATTTCCTCAAATACAAAATTTGCCCGAGGTCCTTGTTCTTTTCTGGTACTAAAAAAAAACAAGTGAGTAGACCCCTGGATCCTCACTGATCTGGAGGGATCTCTTGGATGACTCTATTTGCCAACAGCTGCCCCCCCAATCTCTACTGCTGCCTGCTGTCTCTTATGGGATGGAACGTCTGGGAGACACCTGTGACAGAAAAAGGCATTTCTAAAAATGGAATGGTATAACCTCTGGATATAACTTAACAGCTATGCGTCCGAGGTGACAGCCTCCCAAACTTCTGGGTGAAGATCCAAGTGACACCCACCTGCCTTCAGAGCAGGACAATCAGGCAACCCTCAGGATCACTAGAAAGGCTCACCAAAGAAAACTCTGTGAAAGCCCTGATTTTGCGGACCACCCTCTGGCCATAGGCAGTGCCCATTATGGTTCCCCCATTGGTGAAACATTCAAAAAGAGCATCCTGGAAAGGCTGCTGTGATTTTCTAAAGAAGAAATGTTTGACCATTTCTGATTCCTTGAGAAGGTTTGCTGAGGGTTAGCAAAATGCACTCTGACAGCAGACAGCATGTTCCTGTTTTGCTCACTCCTATTAAGAGTGTTTTTAATCCTCTGCCTGCACAATGAAGAGCCATTGAACAGGGTGTTAATGGACACCTGGAAGCAGTCTGCAAAATTACACAGCCACATCCAAGTGTGGTGTCACATGGCAATGCCAGTAACAGCTGTTTGGGACACTTCATCAGCTGCATTACAGATGAGCCCTCACACTGACATTAGCAATAGACTGAAGGCTGGACAACTCGGTCTTTATTGTCCTCTGAACCTCTGGAGACAGCTGTCCTCCTATTCCTAAACATTTCAGGCAAAAGGTCATGCTGAAGCCTTGTCAGGTGAAAAAGGTAGTTTAGCGGCCGAAAAGCAGATATCGCTAAAGCATAAGAATGCTTCCTTAGTCATTCTAAAGCCTGAGACTCACCACTCAGGGGATGGACTGAAGAACTCTCTCCTAAGAG
This sequence comes from Protopterus annectens, assembly GCF_019279795.1. Classification (NCBI taxonomy): domain Eukaryota; kingdom Metazoa; phylum Chordata; order Ceratodontiformes; family Protopteridae; genus Protopterus; species Protopterus annectens. The sequence goes on from NC_056743.1 coordinate 12,654,651, forward strand.
TTGCTTCTTTGTGGTAGCCACCACAACAATCTCACTCCAGTGTGGTCAATGCATAGGCAGGGCAATAATTTTGTCAGGCATCATGGGGATTGGCTCCAATGTGTACAGTTCCTTCCACTCCCTGCAAGACACCAGATCTATAAGTGCATCCAGAGAATGAACCATCCAGAGTGTGGATAGGCCCATGCCAAAGGCCTATAAGAATACTGACTCCTCCAGAGGAGGGGCTTCAGTGGTCCAGCCCCCACGCTGGTGAAGAAGAAACAAAAGAATGTCAAAGGAGATGCCATTGCATGATGCCTTAGGGGACTCTTCTCCTTCTCAAGGTCAATATCCACAGTGATGCACTCCTCGGGGGAGCCCAGGCGCTTCTTCTTCCCTACCTCTTGACAATACATCCTGCTCTGATGAATCTGGACAAGAGACAGAACAGGCAGGGACCCCAGCAAGGAAGGGGGACTGGACTGAAGGACAATCAGCATGGGAAGAGAGCACTGCCTGAGGAAAACCAACCAATCTCCTTAGAGAAGAACATCCTCTCTACATCCTCAAAGGAAAAGGTGGTAGCCAGACACTCAGAGCCAGCAGTGCCTAGATCTAAACAAACCCGAGACATGCCTGAACTGAGGGAAGCTACACCCTGCCTTCACGTCAGGAGTGGAGCAGAGCTGTCGAGGACAGATGCCCTGAATGGGAAGAATGAACCAGAAACCTAGATTGTCAAACACGACCCATAAATACCAGCCTCAAAGTAAAGTCTCCAATGACCACTCTGCTCTGATGCAGTGTTTTCAAGGAGAACAAGATGGGGATGGGAGGTGAAAATGGCCATGACACTGGATTCAACCAAAAGGTGAAAACAAAGCTGGGCCCAAAGACCTTAGGAAACCAGGGTGATGGAACCAAGGTTCAGGGGAAGGAATAAGGCCTAACTGTATCCGAGCTTGAAAAAAGACTTCATAAGCTGCTCCAGAGTGGAATGTTTTATACTGTCCACTGACCACAATGACTGAGTGGATCAGGTCACTGGCGGCTTAGAGGATCATCAGAGCAGCTAAGGATATGTCAGTCAGATCTGAACCAGACAGACTTGGAACCAGGCCAGGGAAGGAGAACACTCTGGCAACACCTCCAGAGGAGTGGAGGGGGAGAAGGGGAAAGCTATCAGAGCTGACAGAGCCCCTTTACCAAAAAGGGACTTGGCACACTGAGAGCCAGAGAAGGAGTCTTATTGAAGGTCAACACCAAAGGTAATTGGCTCAGAACCGACAAAGGTGCTGAGGCCACCAGGGCACCCGAAGGCCTCAAGACTGGCAGACCAAAAGAGGTACAGTCTCACCTTGAAACCTTAAAGTCTTTGGAAGAAGGGCAGTTTCTCTTGTCTGAACCAACCTTTGAAGCCACATAGGAAGGGCCAGCAGGGAGGAGACCTTTCAAAACCAGCTTTTCCCATCTCTCATTGACAGCTGTGGACCTAAACTCCTCAAAAAATAGAACAGGCTGAATCAAAGTGGGCAACCCCCAAGCAGAAGACTCACTTATGGTGCCGATCCTGCAAAGTAAGCTCATGTTCGCATGCAACGTGTTTCTTGCAATCTTTATCCATGTCTAGAACAAGAAAACAAGCAAACTTAGCCTACACTAATACACTACCCTACCCAGAAGAAAAAAGTACCCTACACAAACTACTTATTCTGAGGAGAGCAACAAGGTAAGCAAAAAAAAAAACACTAATGCAGGAAGAGCCCTCCTCTAACTACACACACACAAACACTCAAAGAATTCTAATCTGAACACCTAATACCTATAAAATTATCTAACTTGTGTATAAAACAAATCTAATCTAACTATACTCTAAGGGGTAGGGAACAGAATAAAACAACAAACAGTAATCCAAAGATTATACAAGCATAAGCAGATCCACGGATTGAGCTGCTGACTGGAATGGCGGCAAATGTGATCAGAGGTATCCTCTAGGGAGCAGGGGATTGTGGGCAGGGGAGGTGGAGCCCAGTGAGTTGAAGTCTCGTGAATTTGGACAGCAGTGGATCTGAGCTGAATCTGATAATCCAAATGTTGAAACCAGACGAAGATGACAACATCAGTTCATCACATAAACACTCCCTGAAGCTGCAGCTAAAATAGCATATACATTCAGATCAAAACTATGCTATCCCCAATTATCCACAGCACATTACTATAACTAAACCATCTCCCTCATCACCTCTGAGTAAGTCCTCAGTGCCGTCTATGGCTAAAACACTAATTTCATGGGCTCAGATAATGTACCAGGTTGTCTTCTTTTGAACACCAAACATTGTGTACCTGAAGCATTATTAAAGCCTATTCAATCTCAGCTTCTTCACTGGATTTGTGGCAGAGGTGTGCAGAACTGCTGTAGTCATCCCATTCCACAAAGGGGGGACCCACTACTGGCCTGGGAAACTACAGACCCATGTATCCCACCAGCTTTATATGTAAGGCAATGCACCGCATCATTACAGAACTCAATAATAAAGACATATGCAGTTTTCAAACCCTATACCCTAAACAGTTTGGATTTGCTAAAGGAAGATCCTGTCTCCTAATTTTGAACAAGCTACTGAGCTGCTGGACTCAGGCACTGGTTCACACTACGTACCTGTTCTTGGTCAAAACTTTTGATACCATTCCACATTCTAGCTTCATAGATAAGTTAATTAAACTAGGCTACCTGCTGCGGTAGCATTGTCACCTCACAGTAAGACGTTGCCCTGTCTGATTCTCAGCTAGAGCATCTTCTGTGTGGAGACATGCGTGAATGGGCATACCTTAATTGAAGGTTGCGCGTCAGGGCCGGCAACTCGGCACGTAAAAATCTACTGCCAATCATTAGCGAACCGGAGTTCCACTGTGGCGATCCCTAACCGGGAAAAGCCGAAAGACACAACAACAACAACAACAACCTGCTGGATAACAAAATGGTTCACTGGAGGAACCCAGTCTATTAAGTGCTGGACACACACCCACAACCAGACAGTAGTTACCAGTGGTGTGCTTCAAGGATCTGCATTGGAACCATTCCTCTTTGGTATATAATTCTCTAACATCAAGGCTGATACACAGACCTGTGGCTGGTGAAGTCTGTGGATGACTGCAATTTGGGAACTGTCATAAACACCCCACTAAGCATTTGTTAATAAAGTTTTAAATTCTATGCTGACATACTTCCATGGGGTCTTATAGTTTGTCATTATCTTCCTTAGAGTTGAAATCCTACTAGGCTAATGACCCAGGGGGCCTTTCCAAGCCTAGTAAAATTTTCCCGAAAGAATAATTATGTACTGCGTCCAATTAGGACACTGACAGCCAGGCATTTATAAGCTACCTCTTTTCATATGGGACATGGATGCCAGGCCTGGTGTAAATTTTCTATTCACCATCCACTGGTCTAGGCTGTGTTTAAATTAGGTAATAGTTGAACTCAGCTGCACATGGATAGGAAGCCTGTTCCATAGGAGGGGCAGTCTCTGGGAGACATATCTGTCTTTCCAACATGTTCTGTTTAAATCACAGACAAAATTTAGGTCCTTAGACCTTATATTTCTGGTACTGTTTGACTTATGAATATTCAGGAGAATCATAAAAGTAGGGTGTGCGGATGTCTTGTAGGCCAGGCACAGATCACTCCTCAGCAATCTATAGGAGATTGAGTAGAGGAAAAGGGATGTAAGATGTTCTGCATAAGGCAGGTTTGTTACTCCTTGTTTTTTTGTTTTTTTTAATAAGAAACCTCTAAGGTTGCTCTAGTTGCTGCATATCCCTGGTCAGCTACATATCAAAGGGAGCACTGTATTCAATGACTGCTCTGATAAGGGTGGAGTACAGACAGTGGGATAATGACCTCTTTGGACCTAGATGCCATGCCCTTACTTTTAAGTTGCGCAGATAAAAAGATTTCCTCACCACTGTGGCCATATGGTGGTCGAAGACAAGGCTACTGTCTATGTGCGTACCCAGATCACTGACCAATAGGTTGACTCTTAGGGGTGCATTATCAACATGGTAATTAGCCTGGATGGTTACCCTTCCAAATAGTATAATTATGCATTTCTTATCATTGATTTTAAGACTGTGGCTTTGGCACCATTTGCTAAAGAGAGAAAAGCCTTCTTGAGCAATGCAAGTGTCTGCAAGGGAGTCAATGATAACCCCCAACTGTCAATCATCTGCAAACTTACTCACCCATAAACCTTCAGCACTTGCTTCCATTTCAGAGAAACAGATGCAAAAAAAGGAGCAGGGGCAGTAATGAACACTGGGGCACTCCACCTCTTGGTGGAGGTGGCCTCACCTATTTTTGACCTGGATTCTATCAGTGAGCCACTTGACTATCCAGTGAGTGATGAAAGGGTTTATACCTTAATTAATAAGCTTGTTTATAATGTCTGAATGGGGTACTGCATCAAAAGCCTTGGCCAGGACGAGGTAAGCTGTCTGCATGTTCCTGCCCTCATTCAGTGCTTTGGTGACCCTCTCAAAAAAAGTCCACCACATTTAACAGACATGACCTTCATTTAACAAAGCTGAACTGTGACAGGTCCAGTGTTTGCAGGTTACCTATGTCCTCATTTATCATATCCATGATGATTCTTTCCAAGGCCTTACATATGAGGCTTGTCAGACTTATAGCCCTGTAGTTACCCGGATCAGTTGTTGGACCTCCTTTGTGCAGGGGGATGACAGTAGCCATCTTCCATTTCTTGGACACAAAACATGACTGTAGGGTCCTGCTGAAAAGTGATTCAAGTGGGACACAGAGATCATGTTTCATGCTATTGATTAAGCACCCCGGGATGTTATTGGGGGCCTATCAATGCAGGTTTCTGGCCTTGGTACGTACACTGATGACCTGTTCCTTAGTAATAGTTGAGGGGATTGTGGTATGCAGTATTTCCTGTGGATTATTGGGGGACTGGGGGGGATTTGAGCTGAAGAAGTCATCTAAAAGGTTACCAATGTTCTGCAGTTCAGTGTGGGTGATGCCAATTACAGTAAGTTCAGTGTATTGTTGTGTATTTCTCCTGAGGTTACGGACATAGCTATAAAACGCTTTGTGGTTGTCATTTGCTGAGAAGCTATTTTTTCTTCAAATTTAGCCTCTGAATTACTAATTAAGCCTCTTAGCTGCCTGTTCAGATTGGCCAGGGGGCTTTTAGTATGTATGGCTGTGTTCTTCCTGTACTTGGCCAAGACGTTTTTCTTTTGTTGTATACCCAATTAATACTGGGATTCCACCAGGGTGACATGTCTTTTGAGTTTGTCTTATTTTTAATAAAGTGGGCACAGTTCGCTCTATACAGCTATCAGTATGGCTGTACAAAGATTTTGTAAATAGGTCAGCATATGCTATGGTTTTTACTGGGTTTGGGGTGCTTAGAATTTAGCCAAGGTGGTGCACAGTACAGAGAGGTTAGTCTTAACATAGTTCCTAAAGGTTTTTGGTTTTGCTGGCTCCCGGGATTTAATTTTTATTCCAAGCAGCACTGCCTTATGGTCAGATCTGGTAAACGAAGACATTACATTACATGAGGAACATCAGCCCTCCCATGTTTGTGAGTACAAGGGCAAGGATGTTTGTACCCCCTGTTAGGAGAATTTACCAACTGTTCCAGGATGTTATTTCCAAAGTTTAGAATTTGCTGGGCTTGACCATCAGAAGTGGTGTAGGACTGCCATCTATAGAGGGGTTGAGATACCCCATGAAGATTGTACTGGGTTGAACAGTGAGGGACTCTCTTATGTTGTGATAGGTAGTATGGGTTTCCTGGGACATGTAGGCAGACCTATAGGTTGCAAGCATATGTTATGAGACCCTGTTTATGGTGAGTTGCACACGGACGAGTTACAGTGGGTCATACACTTTAGACTGGATGGGAGGTTGGTTTTAATATAGACTGAGACTCCTCCACGTTTAGTTCCATCCTGTTCAGTAGCTGGTCTACGGTGTGAAAGGCACTGTAACCTTACATTGGTGGGGTACTCCCAGTGACTTTAAACCATGTTTCCATTATGACACTGATGTCTACACTCTCCATGGAGGGGCAGACTTGCAGATTGTAGAGTTTATTGTTAAGACGTCTAGCATTGAGCAGTACCACCTTAAGATATTCCTTCATCGGTCCAGTTAAGTCAGAATGTTTATCAGTTTGGCATTGCCTAAAACAGGTGCTATATGGGTAGAAATTACATTGCCAATATCCAAAAGCCTGGAGGGGATAAGTGCAGACCATCTCTGCCAAAGCAGCCTGGTCCATCAACCATGTCCTCCCAGGCCATCAAATATTATACCCCCATGAGGGGATAAGTGCAGACCATCTCTGCCAAAGCAGCGTGGTCTGTCAACCATGTCCTCCCAGGCCATCAAATATTATACCCCCACGAGGGGATAAGTGCAGACCATCCATGGCAAAGCAGCCTGGTCCATCCACCATGTCCTCCCAGGCCAACAGATATTATACCCCCACGAGGGGATAAGTGCAGACCATCCATGGCAAAGCAGCGTGGTCCATCCAACATGTCCTCCCAGGCCAACAGATATTATACCCCCACGAGGGGATAAGTGCAGACCATCCATGGGAAAGCAGCCTGGTCTGTCAACCATGTCCTCCCAGGCCATCAAATATTGTACCCCTTGGAATAAAAGAGGCTAAGCCAATTGTTAAAATCATTTCCTGTTGGCAACACGGCATCATCCTTGGAAAACGTAGTATGCTGCTCAGTACTAGGCTAGGCTCATAGCTGCCTGAGACACAATCAATGAGCTCGATCATGTTTCACTTCATGTAGTCAAGGGAGGTATGCCTCAGGTCATTAACACTCACATGGACTATGGCAGAGTCATAGCGATACTTGTGGTTCAAAGACCCGAGTCCCTGTGTGACTTCATGGATCCTAGCCCTGAAAAGGTAGCTAGCCGTGACTCTCTCCTTACTCATTCTGTTGAGGGGGACATCGATGTGCCTCACTAAAGAATCACCAATGACCAGGAAATTTAACTAGGCACTAGTTTGCCTTAAGGGTTTAGTAGCAAAGGTGTTGGATACACTGTTACTATGTGGATGCTGTTTTAATGGAGTGTTTACATGATATCTGAGGAGTCAGGATCCCTTTTTTGTCTGTGCTGTGTAGGAGTTCCTAGTGTTTTCGGAAGGTTACCTGTAAGTGCCTCAGCATAAGTAATTTTATGTGTAGGGTCTTTGACCTGTGCAGTAGGTGTGGTGCAAGTGTCACTGGCAACTTCTATAGGATTAGTTCTGGTTGTATGAGAGAGTTTTGCCTCCAGTGTTAAAGTGTATATACACCTCTCACATACCTTATCTGTTTTATTAAGAATAGATGGGTTGTCAGTGTATATGAGGTAACTGCTAGAATGCCTCAGAATACCCATCTCAACCAGATTGGACACAGAGAGTTGGGAAGTGCATATCCATGGCTACTGATCTACTAGGGAGGAATGCGGGAAGTTTAAATATTCAATAGGTCAATAAGAGAAGACACTTGATGAGCAATGCACAGCTATGTGCAAACTAGATGCTCTAGTAGTTAAAAAATAAAAAAAAAATGTCTGTAAACAGTGAGGGTACTTTAAGGGAATCCTACACTATGAAAGATTGGCGTCTACAAAACTAAAAAAAAAACAAAGACACTTAGAATAACAGACACCTTTTGTTAGAAGCTTATTAATACAGGCATTTCACCACTGAAATTTATACCCAAATTTATCATTATATTTAAGACAGAGAAATAATGACTTTTCTATGCAGCTGTTTAGGTACTGTTAAAATATGGATGCAAATACAGAAGTCCTCTCAGATGGGTCCATTTTCAAGGGACTGCCAGGAGTTTTGTGCAGGTCTTCTACAAGTATTAACTCATTAACCCTGACTACTGTCTCATAGCACCTCTGTGCTTACATCCGAGCGTGCTATGAGACAATAGGAATTGTGAGCCGTTACCCCTGAGTGCCTTCCACAGACCCATGACATGTAGTGTAGATTTGCAGATCAGCTTAGTGTAAAGCACGCTGAAATTGTAACTGAACTTGTTTACCTAATATAGTTAATGTGTTCCAAGGTCTCTTATCACACTTTGTGATGAGGTGTGCCACATAGAAGGTTTTGACTACTGTGGCATGTGATTATCAAAGAGAACTACTACTGTGTCCCAAGGTCTCTTATCACACTTTCAGTGTTAAGTAGACAACCACCTATGTGGTAGTTTGCGGGTACCGAGTTTTCACCAAAAGTGGATGACAATGCACTTTTGGCATTGAGCTGGCGTCATGGCTTTGACACCAGGCATCCGACCCAGCGAGGCCCCTTTGACGTAGCCGTCCACATCTTTGAGTTTTGATTATGGCCTCGTAGTTTGCAGTCATCTGCAAATCCTCTGCTAGCCAGCCATCTCCAGGCCGGCCTGGTACTCAGAGAAGTAGATACCAAACAGGAGAGGACCTAGACTGAACCCCTGTGGTACCCACTCTGTCACTGGTCTGAGCCGGATTTGGAGTCTGCTACTACAGTGTGGGTTCTGTCAGTGAGCTAGTTGTCCCATCTTGCATATAGGATTTATACCTAGTTTAGTGAGGCTTATCTATAATTCCCAGAGTGGGGATGGTGTCAAAAGTTCATAGATCTAGATAGGCTGTGTGAACCACCTTACCTCATCTATGGCTTTAGTGACTGCTTCAAAGAAGTCTATCAGGTTTAGGAGACATGATCTGCCTTTTACAAACCAACTGGGTGGGTCCTGAGTTTGGAGATTACCAGTGTCATTGCTTATAAGTTCCATGACAAAGACGCCCATAGCCTTGCAGAACAGCTCAATAGGGCTAATGGGAAGTAGAAGCCTCTGGGTCTCGTGTGGCTCTCTCTCAGGAGTGACAACTGTCTCCTGCAGCCATCTAAAGGGGCACATAGCCTGAGGTGAGGCCATGACTGAACACATGGTACTTAGGTAGCGTTAGTTCATTCTATAGTTCATGTAGAATACAGCCTGGATGTCGCTGTGTCCCATGATGTATGTGTTCTCGGCTTGGATAGTGTTTTACCTGTGCAGCCATGATTACAGAACTTTGCATTCTTTCTGTATAGAGATGGGCCCCTTTTAGGGGATGATAGGGTATGTTAGCACTGAACCCATTTTCCGTGACGTTGGCAATATCAGTTGGTTCTGTATATTTAGTTACTGTGCTGTAACCTGGGAGAGCAGATCTGATGTTGCCATTGGAGATTCTTGACAGATATAGAATGCTCTGTGGTTGTCTTTAGAGTCAGTGGCAATTTGCCATAACTAGCTTTGGAGGATTTATGAGGGATCTTCAGTGGTTTTCTCACTGAGGCTGACCAGAGCTCCAATCATGGATTTTACTTTGCAAAGTCAGTTTATTGTGAGCTGAGAGCGAGGCAGGGGACCAACAAATTGGCTTCCTTGAGGAGATTCAATGATTAGAATGTGATTCATGCATCATGGTGAGAAGTGTATTTGCAGATTCAGCAGTTGCTAATTCCATTGTCCGCCAGCATGGGTGTCGTGAAGTTTGCCACTCTGTCTTTGGAAGCGCCGAAGTTGGCTTTGGAGAAATTTTTTACCGGTTTCCTAATGGGGGTGGGGAGGGATGGGATGTCTAGAGTAATTAGCTCCTTTCGTGTCTGATTCAATTAATGATGAACTGACTCCCTGGTGGGAGACATTGGTTGCCCATGTTGGTAATAACCAGGTCTATGATATTGCTGCCCCTGGTGTAGAAAGTGGATAAGCCTGATCCATGGTGCATTGTAATTTATGAATTCCAGAAAATGTTGAGCACAAGAGTTGGTACATGAGTAGGTTTTCCAGTTACTGGTAGGGTAGTTGAAATTGCTAATTATTAGGTGTTACAAAAATCAATATTTTCCAGTATATTAAGAAATGAGGAGGTGGGGAATCCTGGGGTATCAGGGGATCCAGTAAGCTACAATTTTGACTGCGGTCTTGCCCAGAGTTAGTTGCACTTGATAATCTCAGGATGCATTATGCTGAGCAACTAGCCTGGAGGTGTGTAGATATCCTTAATGAATATGGACACACCTCCTTTAGTACCGGGGTCCAGGTTAGGGGTGGTCGAAAGGTGTAGTGGCGACCATAGCCTGGTAACGCAGGGTACTTCCCGGAGCCTTGAACCAGGTCTCTGTCACTCTGCACAGATGTCGATGTTCTCCATTTTAAGGAGTGCCTCAAGAGTGCATTTTGAGGTTTAGACTTCTAGCATTGAGTAGCAATACCCTCAGATTCTTCTTGCCTGTACCTGTTAGGGTGGTGAATTTGTCATTTGAACCTTGCCTAAAAAAGGCACTATAGGGGTGGCTAGAGCCTTAGCCAGTATCCAGAATCCCAGGGGCGAAAGGTGGAGGCCATCTCTGGCAAAGCATCGTGACTTGTCGATCATGTCATCCCAGGCAGACAGATACTGGGTCCCCTTAGAATGACACCAGAAGCTTAGCCAATTGTTGAAGTCAATCATTTTGTCCTTGTACTGTGGTATCATTCTGGGTGATGGCAGGATGCTACTCGGGGCTAGGGTCATACCTGCCTGGGCTACAAGATCGGACAGCTCCTCCATGTCCCTTTCATGTAGTCCAGGGTGCGTCACAGGTCATTCACACCAACATGGACAATGACAGAGTCATATTTGTACTTGTTGTGGAGTGACCTGAGTGCATGCGTTATGTGGCGGATTCTGGCACCCGACAGGCAGCTGACAGTAAATTTGTCCTTGTTTAGCCTGGTGAGTGGAACATCAGTGTGCCTGACTATAGAGTCACCTATGACTAGAGTGTTGGGTACGTTGTTATCCTTTATGGGCTGTGGTTGAGTGGCACACTGAATTTGTGGGCTATGTGTCATTTGGGTTGTGTTGGGGGGGTGGAGGTTGCTTGTGATTCTGCTTTGGAGGTCCCTGTTGCTTGAGCAGGTTTTTACTGAGAGCCTCCGCAAATGTAGGTGTGTGTTTTGTGTTTCTATGTGTGTGTTTTGGTGGTGTAGGTTTTGAGGGACTATGTGCTGAGTGTGGTGTGGTGCAAGTGTTTTCCTTCTCCTCTTGACAGTCTAGTCCAGTCTTGGGTGAAGAGAGCTTTGCTTCCAGTTTGTAGGTCCTAGTGTTTTCGGAAGGTTACCTGTAAGTGCCTCAGCATAAGTAATTTTATGTGTAGGGTCTTTGACCTGTGCAGTAGGTGTGGTGCAAGTGTCACTGGCAACTTCTATAGGATTAGTTCTGGTTGTATGAGAGAGTTTTGCCTCCAGTGTTAAAGTGTATATACACCTCTCACATACCTTATCTGTTTTATTAAGAATAGATGGGTTGTCAGTGTATATGAGGTAACTGCTAGAATGCCTCAGAATACCCATCTCAACCAGATTGGACACAGGGAGTTGGGAAGTGCATATCCATGGCTACTGATCTACTAGGGAGGAATGCGGGAAGTTTAAATATTCAATAGGTCAATAAGAGAAGACACTTGATGAGCAATGCACAGCTATGTGCAAACTAGATGCTCAAGTAGTTAAAAAATAAAAAAAAATTGTCTGTAGACAGTGAGGGTACTTTAAGGGAATCCTACACTGTGAAAGATTGGCGTCTACAAAACTAAAAAAAAAACCAAAGACACTTAGAATAACAGACACCTTTTGTTAGAAGCTTATTAATACAGGCATTTCACCACTGAAATTTATACCCAAATTTATCATTATATTTAAGACAGAGAAATAATGACTTTTCTATGCAGCTGTTTAGGTACTGTTAAAATATGGATGCAAATGCAGAAGTCCTCTCAGATGGGTCCATTTTCAAGGGACTGCCAGGAGTTTTGTGCAGGTCTTCTACAAGTATTAACTCATTAACCCTGACTACTGTCTCATAGCACCTCTGTGCTTACATCCGAGCGTGCTATGAGACAATAGGAATTGTGAGCCGTTACCCCCGAGTGCCTTCCACAGACCCATGACATGTAGTGTAGATTTGCAGATCAGCTTAGTGTAAAGCACGCTGAAATTGTAACTGAACTTGTTTACCTAATATAGTTACGGTTCAGCGTGTTTTTCCATGCGGGTCACATTAAACTTTTAGGAGAAAATCTCCTTTGAAGGTGTTTGCTCAAGTAAGTGGTGGCAGCCAGACTCCTGCAATCCAAGCCACCACTTGCATAATTATTGTAGTGTGTATGTGTGTGTGTGTGTGTGTGTGTGTGTGTGTGTGTGTGTGTGTGTGTGTGTGTGTGTGTGTGTGTGTGTGTGTGTGTGTGTGTGTGTGTGTGTGTGTGTGTGTGTGTGTGTGTGTGTGTGTGTGTGTGTGTGTGTGTGTGTGAGACATAAAAGAGGAAAAGCACAATAACTTTGAAATTATGTAACTAGGTTATAAATATTCGCCGTTATCCAAACTCTGTAAGGATATTGTAAGGAGTCATGATAACCTTGGCGATTTCTGTTCTTTTCACTATGTTATCACCGTGTGTGACACAGTGGCTGTGCTTTAGGTAAGAGTTTAGCCCATCCATAGACAAATCAGACTCTTCCATTTCCTTGTAACCAAACCTCGGGAGTCAAGCTTTACCCAGCAATACAAATTTCATTTTCAAAAAATACATTTTAAACATTAAAACAGGGCCAAAGTATATTCTAAAAGCACTCCTGTGCACTTTTCCTTGGAAATCCAGAGAAAATTGACTTTTGGGAAGTTTCAGTGTAAAAAGGGAGGGGAGTGAAAGTGGTAACCGGTTTGTTGTTACTATTACCGATTGTGTCATCTGCAAGACTGAAAATTACATGCAGGTAAGGAGTTCCTAAGGCCCTGTTAAAGATATGAGATAGGCAGACTTTCGGTTATTTATTTATTTTTTTTGTGGAAAGTGAAGTCTTTCGTTAATGATCGAATGTGAAACCTGAACCTTTTGGGTTTTAAGAATCATTAAAGCAGAAAAATATTAGTGCCTCTGTTCTACCTTGCCAAGGCAGAAGATTGTAAAAGCATTTATACGATGACTTGTTTAGAGTGTGTGTTTGTGTTGCTTGAGTATGCTTGCATTAAACTCTGTGTACCGGAAGAAAGGACCCCACTGTAGCTAAACATTAAAGTTGTATGTAAACGACTGTAGAAATGGCCAATAGCCATTAACTACCCCCCCTTAGGCTCATGTTATGCTAATTAAATGTATGTGGGTGGATGTCTTGTTTCCTTCTTCCATAGTTTGGGTTCTGTACGCTGAGGAATGCATATGTACTAATTGTTTCGTAGCACTCCTGTGTTTTGGTGAAGGCTCTTTGCTTTCAGTTTTCAGTGGTCCTGGTAAAGAAATCCTGTTGTATATGGAAGATATCCTAGTGTTTGCGGAATTGGTGACTTGTAACCGAGTTGTTACTTGCTCCCAGTATGCTCCTGGAAGTAATATATATTTTATGCAATAGTTTTAGTTGTGCAAAAAAATTTAAACTACATGTAAGATTACGTGTTATGGGAAGCTTATAAGTTGAGCATTTGCACTTTTTTAACTTCAGGACCTGGACTGAGCTGAGCATCTTGTGTGCTAGACAGTCTTGTTTTCAGTGAGTGTTTGTGTATCAGTGGCAGTGCTGATACAGTAGTGTTAACAGTACATCAGATGCAAGTGCATGCACGTAGCTGCACATAATGTGACTGAACAAAACTCTAAGGTACTTGTTTGCATTTTGTGAATAGTGTAGACATTGGGTAAACATAATTCAGTCTGTGAAGAACTGGGATGTTAGCTGCAAGACATTTTGTATTTCATTTTTGACTGGGTCAGTGTCTTGGTGCAGCAATAAAGTTGGTTAGATTTGTGTAACATTTTATGGTTTTCTTCTGAATTGTTGCATATTTAGGCAGGCCTCATAGAGGGTAGGGGACGTTAAACTACAGCTCCTTCTCAACCTATAAACATTAAAGGTGGGTACAAAGGCCTTTTTGGTTTATATATCTAAAAACCTGGACATCTAATTTAGAATGAAATGTGAGTACTGAATATCACATGCTGCAACTGGTCGCGTTTCAAATGAAAACCCCTAAATTAAAACGACTTATGACGTGCTAGCCATAATTAAACACAGACACAGGTCCCTTCCTCCTTAACCAAAATATACATGAAAAAGAGGTCTACGGGATGTTTTAGAATACACAGAATCGCACAATCCTATGGAAAGTCAAACACACACGAAATATATATATAAGACAAAAGTGCACATTATAAACACACTTAGATTTTACCTATCACCACCTGAAATGCACTGTTTCCTGACCTCTCAAGGAACATGTTAAAGTTTTAATACACATTTAATCCATACTAATGCATAAAATATTACTGCAGCAATATACAGCATATGTAACAAATCGCAAACTTTAAAGAGGAGGGAAACAAACTTAAAACAACAGCTTAAATAACTGCTAATATTCAACAGATGCCGTCACATAAGTGATCTTAGTACTGATCTGCTAGTTGGTCCGTGAGGAGCTGAATATACAAAACTGCCAACTGGCGAATCTGAAATGCACACCATGTTATTACTGTTACTAGCAGTCGGTGAACCACATGTTGGTGAAGCAAGAATGTGGATGAAGCCAGAACTCAGACAGGCGATACTGTCAGGCAAGAAACATCTTTGCCATGTCATAAACAATAATTTAATAATCGTACATTAGTATAAATGAAAACAAACCATACTGACAATTTTTGTTGCAAGCATTATACATCACAAACCATACTCACATTATTGTATTTGCAAGTATTATACATCACTTATAATCTATCCGGTCATTGTCAGCCAAACGTTACATAGCTTAATCAAATCCTGTCTTCCTTTAAAGCTAGTTCTTTTTCTGCATGAGCCACAATTCCCAGTTTTTCATATTTAATTTGCTCCTTCCCATTTCTGAAGATCCCAGTTGCAGTAGTTTTATTTCTGTTGCTATAGTCACTACTTCTAGCACAGTTGGTTTACACTTTCATTTCCATTGCATGAGCCACAATTCCCAGTTTTTCATATTTAATTTGCTTCTACCCATTTCTGAAGATTCCAGTTCCGGTAGTTTTATTTCTGTTGCTATAGTCACTACTTCTAGCACAGTTGGTTTACACTTTCATTTCCATTTTCTAGTAACTGCTTTTTTGGCAGCCACCATAAGTAGACTCGGCAAGGCCTTACAAGGCTAACTGCACAATAAAAGGGCACAATATATAATTCTGAGCCTCTTTCCATAACTAAGAACCTATGTTTGTCATTCATATATGCAACTGGTGAGCATCAGAACATACCCATGAAACATTCCAGCCACATAAAAAGGTTTTTTATAATGAAGTTGCAATGGGACTAAAGAAAATGTTTATATTTTAAACACGGGAACCAATAGTAAAGATTGTCATAGATAAGAAATCAACTACACTAAAGGCTGATACCATATCATTCTGCAAACTGAACTGCAGAAAATGGGGTAATATCCAATCTCAGCTAGAATTTTCTTCAAGATAATCTTATTCCATGAAAAGTGTGTTTCATGCAGCTGTATTACTGGCTTATGTGTCTTTCTAAGTTACCATGTCCCATTTCAACACTGCATTTGATGACCAGTTGTTGTTGGGTTGCCGTTTGTCATGTATTCAGTCTCTTGTATTCACATGCTAACCTATGGTAAAACGTAATGGTTTGTTATTTATAAGTTGAAAATGTACTTTGTGTGTTTGTATTCTAACATTTTATTTCACTATGACTTATCTAGCTATTTTCATATACACATTATTAATAAACTCACATTGTTTTCTTTGTCATTATCTTCATATACACTCCTTGGACATTTTTGAGTGTGTATTATCTACTGTGATTATGAAGCTTGAGCTTTTGGAAGGTCTACTACCAGCAGGGAACTACCATATATTTTGGGCAATATTCCTGGCTTTGTCAGTCGTGTGTGGAATGTAGGTGGGAGGAAGGCCTCAGTAATATCTAGGTGTTATACTATTTGACTGAATGACTCAGGTCTTCTCTTTACTGATGATACTGAGTCTGTGTTACATAACAGCTGCACAAGGTAATATAATGACTGCTTACTCAACAGATTCTGTGCAGCACTTATCACCTGTGTCTGAACATGTATAACTTCGAAGTAATGAAATGCAGGTCACGGTCACATTAACAATAAGTGCAGTTACAATATAGCACTGAGTCATTATCACTTTCCAGGTAAAAATCTCAGCAGCTGTCACTGTTATCCACATAAGTAGAAGTTGTTGTGACATTGATGAATGCAAAAGCTAGATGTGGGTTTTTGTCTACCTGCAGTCATTTCAATCCACATCCCACCCGTTTTTTTTCTGTCATTTTTACAATTTGTTTTATACACAGTAAAGTCCACATTGTGGTTATATGCTTCATATTTTTCTGAATTACTGCAGGTTTTGCATCATATCATGTACTAATTTTCTGTATGGAGTTCTGGACCTTGGTTATGGAAATTATGATTTTTTCATATTTTGGTAAATAACTTTCGTAGGGAACAAGTAATTGTGCTAAGTAATACCTCATTTTAAAAGACAGTGTTAGTCCTTACAACATGGTAAAAGAACTGCAGCCATGGGATATACATATGTACAGATATCACAGTTTCTTTAGGACTTCTGTTATGGAAATTATGTTTTTTTCATATTTTGGTAAATAACTTTTCTAGGGAGCAAGTAATTGTGCTAAGTAATACCTCATTTTAAAAGACAGTGTTAGTCCTTACAACATGGTAAGAACTGTGCCCATGGGCTGTACACATGTACAGATATCACCATTTCTTTAGGACTTCTGTTATGGAAATTCTGATTTTTTTCATATTTCAGTAAATAACTTTGCTAGGGAGCAAGTAATTGTGCTAAGTAATACCTCGTTTTAAAAGACAGTGTTAGTCCTTAAAACATGGTCAAAGAATTGTGCCCATGGGCTGTACACATATACAGGTATCACAGTTTCTTTAGGACTTCTGTTATTGAATTTATGATTTTTTTCATATTTCGGTAAATAACTTTGCTAGGGAGCAAGCAATTGCACTAAGTAATACCTTGTTTTGAAGACAGGGTTATAGTCCTTACAACATGGTAAAAGAACTGTGCCTGTGGGATGTACACATGTACAGATATCACAGTTTGTTTAGGACTTGGATTATGAAAGTTATTACATTTTTTCATATTTTGGTAAATTACTCTGTAAGGGAGCATGCCAATGTGCTACGTAACACCTCATTTTGAAGACAGTATTAATAGTTACAATGTGGTAAAAAACTGTGTCTATATGCTGTACACATGTACAGATATAAACGTTTGTTTACTACCTAGGTTATGGAAATTATGATTTTTTTTTCATATTTTGGTAAATAACTTTGCAAGGGAGTATGTCGATGTCCTAAATAATACCTCATTTTGAAGACAGTATTACTCCTTACAACATGGTAAAAGAACTACGTCTATATTCTATACACATGTACGAAACCAAAAGAAGAAACAAAAACTCTTGAAAAAAACAAAAACCAGTGTCCCAACCAGCCAAAGGTTAAAAGTAGTAAACGCACTTTATTCCACACAATAAAACAGCGTTTTTCGCCCTTGAAACAACAAGAGCTTCATCAGCATTTGAAAGGCAGGAAACTCAAGCCTTTTAAAAAATTTTCGTAAAAGCAATAAGTGATGTCACATCCTCATAAAAACAAAATGAATGCAATTAAAGATGTATACCACAAGAAAAATAATTAAAAGTGTACCATATGTGTTTGACACCATCAAACGTATAAACAATGCGAACATTTGGAGGGTAACTAGCTCAATGCGACCTAGAAAAAATGTGTACCTCGAATTGCATAATCTAAACAAGATTTAAAAGTAAGTATATTAACAGGTAGGTAACCATATCTATACCAGTAAATAGAACCTACCTCCATACTGACAAAGTGCACATAGGCAAACAATAAAAGTGTAGTTTAAAACAGTTGCACAACCCATGACAGGAGATAATAAATGAAGAATAAAAATATTACAGGAGAAGAAATTGTTCTAATCAACAAGGTAATACCAGGCTAGGCAAAGTACTAAATCCTAAAATTAACCCAGAAGCTTTAAAGAAAAAACCAAGAGTTACCTAAGATAACTTCTGTATTTTAAAATGGACGCTATGTTACAATTATCGTTTAGTCCTGGGTAAGAGAAGGCATCCAGTTGTAACTGCCACTCTAACTCACGAGTTTCTAAAATTAATGATTGTGGACCACCCCTAATAGCTAATTTAATGTTGTCAATACCCATAAACTGAAAGCTATGGCCCCCATTACTTAAAATGTGTTTAGAAAGGGCATTATCGCTTCTCTTGTTCTTAATAGCATACAAATGTTGGTATATACGGTCACAGAAACGCCTGTCCGTTTTCCCAACATAAAATGCAGGGCAACATTCACAAAAAGCGATGTAAACAATAGATCTAGTGATGCAGTTGATCTTATGATTGATTACATATTTCCTCTTACCGGTGGAAAAGGAGTTGCCTACACGGAGGTACCTGCACCACTTACAACACCCACAGGTGGATGTGCCTTTGTGTCTTACCATGGGGTCATGTATTTGATTTTTGTAATAGATCTTTAAGATTATTACCTCTTTTAAATGTAAACAGGGGGGTAAGGCCCAATCTCTCATGTAGCCCAGAATTGGTAATAAAGTACCAATTTTTACGAATAATAGAACATAGAAATCCAGAATTTAAATTAAACGAAGAAATAAAAGCAGTAGAAAAATTAATACTATTAAGGCCTAAAGGTAACTTCATGGTTGACCACTGTCCCCAATGTTACATTCAAACATGGACTAGTGGTGGTATCTAATGGCCCAATAACATTATTTTGCTCTTTAGGTAAAAGCAAGGGTAAATAGGTACCATTCAAGCGTTTAGTTGATACTTCACATATTAAGTCAGCAATAAGGCTTGAAGGGTAGCCTCGATTCAAAAACATATCAGAAAGAAGGGAACACTCTTTGTCAAAGGAAACATCGGTAGTGCACATACGCGCCACCCTAACTAGTTGCCCCTTGACAATAGAACGCTTCTGCTTCCAAGGGTGGCAACTTGTGAAGTGCAAAAATGAATTGCAATACGTTGCCTTCCTAAAAATAGATGAGCAAAATCTACTGTTGTCAAGGTCCTTAGTTAGTTGGACATCAAGGTAGTCTATCTCGGAAGTCGAGAAGTGATACGTAAATTTTAGGAATTCTGTAGAAGCATTCATATGGGCAATAAGCTTTAAAGCAATATCCTCATTCCCTTTGATCAACAAAAAGATGTCGTCAAGAAAACGAGTGTATATTTTAGAACACTCTACAAATGCTGGATGCCCAAAAAGATACTTCTTTTCCCAGTAGGCAACAAAGAGATTGGCAACGCTGCTCCCACATGGAGAGCCCATTGCTATTCCTTTCTTTTGAAGGTAATAGTGCCCTTCAAAAAGAAAGAAGTTGGAAGAAAGGACGATGTCAAGTAGGGCTGTAACCAAAAAGATGTCATTATTGGACGCCCCACATTCCTTTAACATGAGCTCAGTCCATTCGACAGCCTCTTCATGTGGAATTGATGTATATAAATCGACCACATCAATGGTCAGAAAATTGAGGTCTTTGTCGAATTGGATCTCATTAATAAGTGACAGGAAGGACCAAGAATCCTTACAGATTTGGGGAATAGTTTTTAAGTATTTACTAATGATGCTGTCGATGAGACGGGCACAAGGGTGAGTGATCGAACATCTACCATCGATTAAAGCACGCATGGGTGGATCAGTAAGGCTCTTATGTATCTTAGGGATCCCAAACATAACAGGAACCCTGGGGTAGGAAATATCAATGAAGTTGTAAATATCAATATCAATCCTGCCCTCAAGATATAAGTCCCTAAAATAGCCTTTAATTTTATTATAAGTGCCCGTTAATTCATTTAATGAAGAACTTTCATAAGCGGTAGAATCTAAGACCTGCAACATTCTAGCGATGTATTCAGCTTTATCAAAAATAACCAACCCACCTCCCTTATCCGGTTTAATTACTCTAACAGCCATACTACAAATTTTATTCAAAGCCGTGACTTGTTCAAAGGAAATGTTCATAGTATCCCCAAATTTACTGGTAGTTTCAAAAAGATGCCTAAAATCAAGTTCACAGGCTTTCTCAAAAGTGTAGAGGCTAGGGTGTAAGGGAGGGTTAAACGTACTTGCTAACTTCAATTTAAATGGGTCGCCAGCTGAATCATTGCTGAAAAAAACATTAAGATTTAATTTGCGGACAAAAAATTTTAAGTCCATTAGTGTTTTAGCAAGCTTGAATTTATGATCTGGAACAAAATTCAAGCCTTTAGCCAACAGCTCAATTAGTTCTTCATCAACGGTGACGTCAGCAAAGTTATATATGTGAAAGTCACCTTTTAAATTAGACAGCACCATAGGAGTTTGTTTCCCCCCAGGTAGGTCCCCTGTTGGGGAGATCATATGAGTAGTCAATTCCAGTTCCTGTTCTTCTGGTATCGGTTGCCCTTCTTCCCTAAAAAAGGCCTCTGGTAGTTAGTATTATTATTCTTGTTTAAAGTTTTAATCCTATTGCTTCTCCTGGGGCCTTGATCGCCACTTTCTCCATACCCGTCACTAATAGGATCTGCATCTGAACAAGTTGGAACAGCGGTCTCATTATCAGAATTTTCAGATGCAGAAGGGTTCTGCTTAGAATTGACTGGTGTATTGATCTTTTTTGACAAGTTCGGATAGGCCGAATTAGTCCGATAAGCATGCTTATCTCTTGCTAGCTTTCTGACCTTATTGGCCTTCAGTTTACCAAGCAATGAATCAATGCTGGAAAAAATTCGATTGTAGTCGAATTTATATCTAAAAAAGTTAGCATCAATTTTAATAGTATCATCAAGTTTTGAGGCTTCATCGAGCAAAACTGTAATATGATTAGAGTAATTCCTAATCAATAGTTCAAGAAGTTCTGCCCCTTGTTTGTTGAATAATGCCTCAAGTTCAGATAAAAAGTTGGTATCAAAAAATAACCCCGTAGGTGAAAAAGAGCTACGTAGCCCTTTAGGTATAATCCCTTCACTGAGGCATTGTTGAAGGTAAGAGACCTCCAACTGAAGTTTCTTGATTTTTAGTAATTTAATGTCCAAAGCCTTTAAATTAGATGCAATATTATCAGAGGAGTTACCTGGGCCAGACGCATCCGTCACCGGTGAGCCTGAAGTTGTTGAAGCACTGAACGAGAGAGAAGACAAGTTCCTCGCCCATTCTGGCATAGAGGCTACGCCAATGAGTGAATCAGTGTCTCCGGCCATTGGTAACGATCGTAGTTGAGGAGCGACATTGATTTCAGAACCAACAGTAGCCGCTCCGTTCCTGTTGTTGTTGCCGAGATTGCCGGTAATGAGAGTGTTATGCAAACACCCGTTGCTGTGCAAAAGGCCATTACCTTGCGAACCGCCAGAAAGAGAACTGCCTACCCCAGAGGCAGCAGGTGCGGCAAGCAAAGGAGGTCGTTGAGCTTGTCCAGCTGGAATGTCCACATTGCTGGAATCAAAAGTCGAGCTATTACCATCCGAGGTAGAAAAAATGTTAGCACGCCCATGGCTGACACTATTGCGTTCCATATAATCCAACCGGGAATTCATAGTGTCAAGTCGCTGAGACAACGCTAACATTAGCGTTTGAATGTTCACATTGTCGTTGAGGTTTACTGTGCTGTTAGTCCCAAAAATATTGGGAGACCTCGGGCTAGACGGTCCACTGGACGACATACTAAACCAAAAGAAGAAACAAAAACTCTTGAAAAAAACAAAAAACAGTGTCCCAACCAGCCAAAGGTTAAAAGTAGTAAACGCACTTTATTCCACACAATAAAACAGCGTTTTTCGCCCTTGAAACAACAAGAGCTTCATCAGCATTTGAAAGGCAGGAAACTCAAGCCTTTTAAAAAATTTTCGTAAAAGCAATAAGTGATGTCACATCCTCATAAAAACAAAATGAATGCAATTAAAGATGTATACCACAAGAAAAATAATTAAAAGTGTACCATATGTGTTTGACACCATCAAACGTATAAACAATGCGAACATTTGGAGGGTAACTAGCTCAATGCGACCTAGAAAAAATGTGTACCTCGAATTGCATAATCTAAACAAGATTTAAAAGTAAGTATATTAACAGGTAGGTAACCATATCTATACCAGTAAATAGAACCTACCTCCATACTGACAAAGTACACATAGGCAAACAATAAAAGTGTAGTTTAAAACAGTTGCACAACCCATGACAGGAGATAATAAATGAAGAATAAAAATATTACAGGAGAAGAAATTGTTCTAATCAACAAGGTAATACCAGGCTAGGCAAAGTACTAAATCCTAAAATTAACCCAGAAGCTTTAAAGAAAAAACCAAGAGTTACCTAAGATAACTTCTGTATTTTAAAATGGACGCTATGTTACAATTATCGTTTAGTCCTGGGTAAGAGAAGGCATCCAGTTGTAACTGCCACTCTAACTCACGAGTTTCTAAAATTAATGATTGTGGACCACCCCTAATAGCTAATTTAATGTTGTCAATACCCATAAACTGAAAGCTATGGCCCCCATTACTTAAAATGTGTTTAGAAAGGGCATTATCGCTTCTCTTGTTCTTAATAGCATACAAATGTTGGTATATACGGTCACAGAAACGCCTGTCCGTTTTCCCAACATAAAATGCAGGGCAACATTCACAAAAAGCGATGTAAACAATAGATCTAGTGATGCAGTTGATCTTATGATTGATTACATATTTCCTCTTACCGATGGAAAAGGAGTTGCCTACACGGAGGTACCTGCACCACTTACAACACCCACAGGTGGATGTGCCTTTGTGTCTTACCATGGGGTCATGTATTTGATTTTTTTGTAATAGATCTTTAAGATTATTACCTCTTTTAAATGTAAACAGGGGGGTAAGGCCCAATCTCTCATGTAGCCCAGAATTGGTAATAAAGTACCAATTTTTACGAATAATAGAACATAGAAATCCAGAATTTAAATTAAACGAAGAAATAAAAGCAGTAGAAAAATTAATACTATTGCGTCTAAAGGTAACTTCATGGTTGACCACTGTCCCCAATGTTACATTCAAACATGGACTAGTGGTGGTGTCTAATGGCCCAATAACATTATTTTGCTCTTTAGGTAAAAGCAAGGGTAAATAGGTACCATTCAAGCGTTTAGTTGATACTTCACATATTAAGTCAGCAATAAGGCTTGAAGGGTAGCCTCGATTCAAAAACATATCAGAAAGAAGGGAACACTCTTTGTCAAAGGAAACATCGGTAGTGCACATACGCGCCGCCCTAACTAGTTGCCCCTTGACAATAGAACGCTTCTGCTTCCAAGGGTGGCAACTTGTGAAGTGCAAAAATGAATTGCAATACGTTGCCTTCCTAAAAATAGATGAGCAAAATCTACTGTTGTCAAGGTCCTTAGTTAGTTGGACATCAAGGTAGTCTATCTCGGAAGTCGAGAAGTGATACGTAAATTTTAGGAATTCTGTAGAAGCATTCATATGGGCAATAAGCTTTAAAGCAATATCCTCATTCCCTTGTTGATTAGAACAATTTCTTCTCCTGTAATATTTTTATTCTTCATTTATTATCTCCTGTCATGGGTTGTGCAACTGTTTTAAACTACACTTTTATTGTTTGCCTATGTGTACTTTGTCAGTATGGAGGTAGGTTCTATTTACTGGTATAGATATGGTTACCTACCTGTTAATATACTTACTTTTAAATCTTGTTTAGATTATGCAATTCGAGGTACACATTTTTTCTAGGTCGCATTGAGCTAGTTACCCTCCAAATGTTCGCATTGTTTATACGTTTGATGGTGTCAAACACATATGGTACACTTTTAATTATTTTTCTTGTGGTATACATCTTTAATTGCATTCATTTTGTTTTTATGAGGATGTGACATCACTTATTGCTTTTACGAAAATTTTTTAAAAGGCTTGAGTTTCCTGCCTTTCAAATGCTGATGAAGCTCTTGTTGTTTCAAGGGCGAAAAACGCTGTTTTATTGTGTGGAATAAAGTGCGTTTACTACTTTTAACCTTTGGCTGGTTGGGACACTGTTTTTTGTTTTTTTCAAGTGTTTTTTTCTATACACATGTACTGATATCACAGTTTGTTTAGTCTTGTAGGATTATGAAAATTATACATTTGCACTATTTCTCATTATTATGCCTATATCTATGCAAGGGAGCATGGTGATGACACAAATGAGGCATAATTTTGAAGCTGATACTGAGCCACACAACTTGCACACTGATATATAGTATCTGTTACAGGTGATGAGATATTATGCACTGGTTATCAATTATGAGAAATATAATATTAGTCATATTTCTGTGAATATCTCCGTAAAGGAGCATCACACAGTAATAGTTAAGGTATCATTTTAAAGGTGACTTTCATACAAATTAATTACAAATTGTATTGGTAAAAAATATGCACACCATCAGCATTCCTTGGCAAATATTTAATAATTAATCCAAAAGAGAAGTACAGGAGCAAACCAAGGCTGGCAACAAAAATCAGCATAAATCCAGCAGTCACTCAGGCTTATTCAAGCAGCAGAAATAAATGCTAGTTCAAACAATGACTGAATCCGTAGCAAAAACAGGTAAAATCCAAGCCGTTTTATTGGTAAGTGCTTCCACCCTGTAAGGGCTTTTTCAAACCATAAGAAACAAAAGTGAATAAAATCAAGTCACATTTTATAAGGATATAGGGATGACATCACTTCCTATTCCTGATTCAAACTTTTCAGTATGCAAAAACAATACATATATATATATATAAAAAATATGTATATAAAAAACTATAAACAATATATATATAAAAAATATATATATAAAAAATGCACATCTATGTATAAAGACAAATATAAAACATTCTAAAATGTGTATGTTTATCTCACAGTAAGTCTCCTATTCTTAAGAACAGGTTTCAATGGAATTTTGTCATTCAAACCTGGTCTCCGGTCTGCTCTAAGTCTGATAATCCATTTTAATTCCAATGTTTCAGTGTGATTGCATATGTCCCCTCCCCTAACACTGGGTTCATTAATCTGTATAACTAAGAATACAAATGAATGTGTATTATCACTGCCTATAATGTGTTTAGAAAGTGCACTGCATGGAGACAGTGTGCGGATGTGATAAAGGTGTTCCCTTACCCTATCTCATAGGCGTCTGTCTGTCTTGCCTACGTAAAATGCTTGACAGGCAGTGCACTTGGCTAAACAAATGACATGTGATGTATTGCAATTAGCACCGAGTTGAAACCTGAAACAGTAGGAGGTAACTAGGTGAATAAACTGGGAACCGGTGTCTACAAATTTACAAAAATTGCAACAATTACATGGAACAGTACCCCCAATATTGTTCAACCACTCATTAGGCCGTGTAGATAGGCGTGGGTAACAAAGTAATCTATGTAGGTTAGACTTGTTCCTATATCTAAAATAAGGCTCCTCACCAACAATGTCTTTGAGTTGTGAATCAACTAAAAGTAGATTCCAATTCCTCTCTTATACTGTTTATATCTTGTGTATAACTAACAGAAAATCTAACTGGTGGATTCCTGACTTCAGGACATATATATCAGGGACATTCTCCACTGAATATGGTTGTGAGAAATATGGTTTAGCAATACCATCCCTCAACTCCAAAACACCTTCAAAGTGGGAGGTGATCTCATTTGACCTATATGCTCTCTGTAAAAGCCTATTGTTTGACAACTCTTGTAAGAAGCTATCATAGTTTGGATTCATCCTGGATGCTCTTATCGCCTGTCCCCTTATCAAGTTCTTATAAATGTAATTGGGGTGCATACTTTCCCGATGTAACAGGGAGTTCATGTAGCACATTTTTCTAAAAACTCCAGTATTGAGCATCCTATCTGGTAGTCTGTCAACAAAAACATCCAAAAAAGTAATACAACTAATCGAACTTTCAATAGAAAAGTTCAAAAAAATGGTTAGACTATTAATCTGTTTATGAAAGTCATCCAGGGCTTTATCTGTACCAGTCCACAGGAGGAAAAGATCATCAACAAAACGTGCATAGAAAACCACATGTTTCTTGAAACTATCCAGGACAAACAGCTTATTACGTTCTCAGTCCAGCATGACAAGGTTGGCGTAGCTATTGGCACATGAAGTGCCCATAGCCACACCATCCTTCTGAATATAAGCTGCCTCATTAAAAAGAAAGATATTATTTTCCAGTACAATTTCCAACAAGGCACCAAATAAATCTTTCATAGCTGGACTATAGGCTTTGCAACCCTGTAAACATCTCATAACACTCTCAACACCTTCAGAGTTAGGTATCATAGTAAAAAGGGACTGTACATCTAGGGTAACCATTTTATAATACATATCTAACGGTAGATCTACAACCTTGGAGTATAAGTCCAGTAAAAAAATGTTTTGTGTCTTTGAGAATATGTGTGGATTCATTCACCAAAGGTCTTAGGTGTTTCTCAAGGTAAATGGATAAGGGCTCCGTTGCCCAACCTCTCCCTGCTACTATTGGTCTCATTGGTGGGTCTCGGGGATTTTTATGTACCTTGGGGAGGCCTTGCATAACTGGAATCAAGGGATCTATCACATGTAAAAAATTAAACAGATCTTCATCTATAACCTCATTGAGTAGTAAATCTTGCAACATATATGATATGTTACGCACCTTACTCCAGACTTCATTCAAACTGATTATTTCATAAAAATCACAGTCACTTAACATGAGAGTCATTTTTTGTAAATAATCAACACTATTAAACACCACTATAGGTCCACCCTTATCAGCTGGTCTAATAATAAGGTTCTTATCATCCCTTAGATTATTCAAAACTGTTCTTAATCTAGGGGTTAAATTCTCATACCACTTCTTCTTCTTGTTATTCTGATCTAGGGTGTGTAAATCATCCTCCACCATTTTAGTAAATGCATCTAGGAGGGGATGTAATACTGGTACATAAGTACTAGGTTTTTTAAAGATCTTATTATGCAGAGTGTCCTTAGAGTCTGCTGAACAAGTTTCACTTTTACATTTTTAGTCTAGCTATTATGGTTAAAGAGTTAAGATCATTTGTTTTCTGAATGGTATTACAAATGGATTATCTGAAAATGAGCTCAGGCTGCACTGTTGTTCCTATGGTGGATGTAAGCAGGCAGCATTTTCTGAGCTGCTCCGGAGTGAATGAGTTAAGTTGGTTCGCCCTGAAAAGGTTCCTAAAGCTAGTCTTATTTGGTGATTGGGTGGTACCTCAAAGCCTAAAAGTGAAAATGACTGACTCATGGTCATATTTAATCTCAGACTTAAGCAGTGATGAAGAGATGAGGTGAAGGTTACAGACAGGAGCTAATTTGACAAGACCCAGACCAAGGATATTAGATCCTGTAGTGAGTAGTTTTACAATCTGCTCCAGTGTACTGATATTAAAATCTTGGAAACATTGAACATATCCATTTTTAGAGGTGTAAAACTAGCAATCAATGCTTGGATAACTGAAGATATCGAGAACGAAGGCATGCAGGTTGCTATTTAACATCTAAAAGGTATTCATGTAATTACCTTGATCTTTGGAGGACAATGATGGGGATCTGTAGTTAGTCATGAGGTAACAGTAGGATTTGTTATGGGTGATTTGAACAAGATCTATAGAGCTGTAGTATGTGAGCGCACAGGTGAAGCAGGTGTTCACTTCTCTGTTGGAGGATGGCGTTTAAAGAGTATGAGGCTTTACAAACATTTTATTTATAACCTCAACATAGGTTATGGGCCTAGTGCTGTGCTGTTTTGAGGTATGGTGGAAGCAGGGTGTGTGCAGACACTGGGTTTATTTGAGAGGTTTGCTACTACATTTCCTAAACATCTACATCTCTCGTAAATTATACTATCAACTGGAAGGAGAAGGAGAGTCAGTCAGCAAAAGGCAGTTGTTACACTGCCTTAGAACCCCTAATGCAATCAGTTTGGTCATAGATGGGGTGAAGAAACTGCTAAGCCATGCTACCGGAGGGGACTAGGGCTGGTTGTAATAGGGGGTGAAGGAAGACTACTACTGAAGGCCCTGAAGATTTATGGATGAAATACTGAGAGTGATGATATGAAGTCAGGTAAGATGGTAGCTAATTTTGCAGTACTTACTGAAAAGACAGAATGAGGTTTGACAACAATGATTAGTACTTGCGATCAACATACTGTCTACTACCTGGCTTGTCTCACTACTGACACTCAGCTAGGAACCAATGTCCCTTTGCTCTTTCTCTCTTATGCCTTTCTCTCTTGTCCTACTTAGTTGCAGATATCTTAAACTTCTGGTGTGTTCAACCTCATAAGATCATGAAATTTCTGAAATACTAACCAATAAATGTTTAGCCATTATCTGTCATCACCTCCTCATGCACTCCATTTCCTGAAAACACTGATTTAGGCATATTTATCACAGCAGGATCCGTCCTCCATTTCAACTGTGCACCTTCTGGGTATTTTGAACAGCAGTCAACACACAGCAGAAGGTTCAAACTGCTTTGTGGAACCAAGTCAATTTCAACCTATCGTCAGCATTTAATGCACTATCACTTCCTCTCTCACTCTCATTTTGGTTTCTATGCCTGCTGGAAAGCAAACACTTTGCATTATTTCTTCTATCTCTACTGTTACATTAGCACAATAAATGTCCCATACCTCTCTCTCTGCACTAAGAAAATTCCAAATGAGCCCGGCAGGCTTTCAGGATAATTTGGTTTCCTAGCGGCAATGGAATTATGACTTTCACATTTAAACAGCAGACAGTTTCTCTTAGAACGTATAGTATGGCTATGTCAACTGGTCTAGAGGCTCAGCACTATGCAGCCATCCTGACAATTTGACTTCTCATACCAGATGTTTTTCTGTATCCTCTTTTGAAGCAGACTTCAGTTCTTGGAGTTTCCCAGACATCACTGGAATTTGTGTCACAACCAAAAGGGCTTCCAGATCCTCTTACAGGAATTCTTCCTTCAATTCTTTCAGGTAAACTCTACTATACACATTAATTCTCCAGATTTGTACTACAGTTCAACATCATATATTAGCAGTATTAAAAACATTTTATAACCTTCAGCAGATTATTTATGCAACAATTTTTCTAAAAAATATCTTATAATGGATTATGACTTGACTTCAAATGTTTCCCACAGACATAATCAAGAAGTTTCTGACAATGCAAGACTCCAGTCAGCAGTTTCTCTCTCTCATGTTTTGCATACATGCTTGTGGATCTGTCAAAGCTCTTTATTCAAAGGCAATCCATTTGCCCTCTTGCAACAGTATTTTTGCATCAATCTGAATCATATATAATGTTGCATTTGGCAAGTACCAAACTTTTAGCAGAGCAGCATTTTTAGTTTGCTATTCTGACAGCCTCCAGACAATAACTTGCTCTAGAAGCATTCTTAGAGATACAATTATATCTGATACATGAGTATGAACTTGTATCAAATCCAGAAAATATGTTAGTGAGGGATTATCTGCTGGAGAAAACATACTGTACATACTTAAAAGCATTAGGCTGCCATCAACTAAAAATTAGGAGATGACTCATATTTTAAAGGCAACACCTCAACCGGATGTTTTGCTCTGTTCAGTTTCAAACTATGTGATCTTGTCTACCGGCTTACTCAGTCTGATATGTTCTTGCTCAGTTAAACCCCAATCTAGAACACTGTCAATTATGCTTACAATTCCCTCCAAGGAGTCGCTCATATTGGTTTGAGCTCTCAGAAATACCTCTAGCGCTGATAAAATGTCAAATGCTAGTTTTAAAAATCAGCAGCTACCCAATAAAGTGTTAAATTATACAGGGATCTGAAACTCATGGCCCTCATGCCTTCATCAGCCCTCAAACCAGCATAATTAAATGTGAGGGAAACTAAACTACATTCTTAAATTTAGTGGCTACTATTCTTTTTGTTTTGAAGATTCTGGCCCTCAGCTGAGTGCACTAGTCCTTATCCAACCTTTATGGTCACTTGAATTTAGACTCCTTAATGGTTGTCTAATCCAGTTTAATTTGCTAACATCTCTGATTAGCATCCAAAACTGAAATGGATTTCACATTCCGCAAAATACCAAGTGATACTTTTATTACCTGTAGAGACTAATCCTTTGTATTCATTTGTTAAGATCTTGGAGATCCATGCAGCATACTTTTGTCTTGCTTTATAATGGTTATATGGCTAACCAGCTCTGTAGACTGAGTGTGTTTAGCTATCAGCAAAGAGATAAAATCCTGTCTCTGTGCAGCTGACCCAAGTTCAAATAGCAAGGTGGGTTCCTGTAGGAGCTGGACAGGCAATGGGGAGTAAATAGCCACTGCAGGCTCATCCATCTTGTGTGTCTGTGTGAGGGGGGATGGCTCTGGATCACCACAACAGTGACATCCTGTGGGGTATTAGGTGTTATGCAGTGTAGTTCAAGCCTATGTCCATGCAGTCAGTGTAATTTGCACTGGCATCCAAGAAAACCTTGACTTGCGGAGGCACACTTTCCCACAGTAGACAGCAATATCAGAACTCAAAAGACCCACAAAGGGGGAAGCTCCCAAGAGGAGATGGTTAGCTGACATCCAGGAGCAGCAAAATGGCCCATACCCTTATCACCTGACTCTTGTCAGGCAGCAGAGAAGCAATCTGGATTCCCAAGCAGAAACATGGACCACAGGGCTCTCACCTGGCCATGAAATACCTTGCTCATGTTCCCTTGGAATGAAAGTGCTAACTGGCAGCTGGGAGCGCATTCATCAGTTAAGTTCCTGAAATTTGAAAAAAAATCCATGGGCACACTGCACAGTACAGGCAACCCTTGTATCAGCTTTGGACGATAAATAATGAGTCACTGTACTTTCAAACATCCTCACTCCCTCACAAAGGTCAGAGTCGGTTAATAGGACATCAGTTTATGTTTCAGTGCACTGCACACTGTGCCTCTACATCTGCAATGGTGCTGCTGAAACAGGTGTATTTTTATACTTCTCCTGGAAAGATTTTGCCAGAAAGTTCATATTTTGCTTCCCATTCAATTCAGTGGCTTTTCTAATTCTTTTCGCTTCTGCACTCTTTGCTTAACACTGCTTAGTCGCACAACGGAATTTTGCTCAAATGTTATGTCAACTTCTGAGAACATGTAATTGATCCAACCACACCATTCTCACTCTGCTAGTTTGGTTTATGTTTACAGTATCGTAACAACATACATGCAGATTCAGTTAGCTTACAATTTACACCTTTTAAAGAAAGGCTCAGACATTTTATTTATTTATTTACTTATTACATTTGAAAACCAGTAGGTGGTCTGGACTGATTATTCCATTTTCGACTAGCTGTAGTCTTTGTACAGTGTAATGTATAAAGGGGAAGGGCATATTCAACTTTAGACCTAGAAGATTCTTGGCTATGGACATGAGAAATTCTGGGGATAAAATGTGTGACCATTTCTAGCAAAGTTTTATTTGTAACAATACCTCTTTGGAGATTTTTCAGTATGTGTGCAGAAGTTAAGGGTGGGGTCGAGTTTTATGCCTAAGTATTTTTGTTTTTTAATAGATGATATAGCTTTGCCTGTTAAGTCTCTAATGACTAAGAGGGGAGAAATCGCTGCTTTTTGTTGGAGTAGAGAAGAGTGTTTACCAGACGTACTTGGCTTTGGCAGCATTAGTTAAAATTCTGGTTGACATGCACAATTCTAGGTATTGCTGCTGTAGATTTATGTTCATGGGCTGGTTTCCATATTGTCCATGCACAGGCCCTACCATGGATTTTCTGTTTGTTTTGTGTCTCCCACAGGCCTTTTTTATCCTCTAAGCTGTCTTTGTTTTAGTGGAAACAGAGTTTCTTGTATATGAGAACGTGTACCAAAGAGCAGTCTACAGCTTGTTTGGGATAGTTATGTCCAGCCTAAGTTGTTTAACTTGCTGTTAAGTAACATTTGTTTAATTTGGGGGAAAGGGTCTCGCTGTGATGATTAAGTGTAATTTTTTTTAAGTGCAGCACTGACATTTTGGGCACCAATCACTGATAACATTTGGCTGAATGTTAATTTGGATACATATTTGATCCATGTTAGTTATCAGTAAGTCAACTGTTCAGCAGTTTCCAGTTATTGTACTTGGTATAGTAGGGTGTTTAACCAGTTATCAGCCCTTTGTTATTTAACACAGAACTGAGCTTAGACCTAAGTGGTCCATTTGCAATGATAAATTCTTCTAAACTAATGTAGTGTCTGTTCAGAACTGTGCCAATCATTTTGGTTACTGGGTTTTCATAGGATCATAGGAGGTTACTAGGCTAATGGCCATGGGGCCCTTACAAGCCTAATCAAGAGTTTATCCCCCAAAAAACAAAAAACCTCAGTCAGCACCTGTCACCCATTTCAATGAGGGACACAGGTGGAACCCCTGGGACAAATTTGTGGTTTCTCATCCACTCATCAAGGTTACACTTGACAAGGGTTAGTGAGGTATTCTGTTTGACATGTATGGGAAGTCTACTCCAGAGATGGGGCAGTGACCGGGAGACGCACCTTTCTCTCCAGCAGGTTTTATTGATGTCACATATTAGCATAATCCCTTCTCCGGGTCTTGTGCCAGGTCGTCATTCTGTAGGATTTCATATTTGTCTTTAATGAATGACAAGGGGCAGAAGTTGTCTTTTGTCCATGTTTCTATTAGAGGTAAGATGTGAGGGCTTTGGGAGTGGATCCAAGCTTCTAAATGGGCCCACAGTTTAAACACCAAAGGTTGAGGCTTGCAGTTTTTACCCATGTCCCTTTGTAAACTACTTGCGGAATGACAGTATTACTATGCGAACGGGTAATGAGGTCTAGATTTAAAGGAATACGTCCAACACATATAAGTTTTTGTAGGTGGCAGAATAACTTGTATAACTGTTAGCATATTTTAAATACTGCGGATGTATTATACTTGTTCCACAGTAATAATTAAACACAGCATATCTGCTAGATGAATATGGATTTTCAAAAGCATTTTTTCCCCAGTTTTATTCTCAGGCATCCTATCTTACTTTATTAGTTCAGAACTTCTGTTTCTGTCTTTGTCCTGAATGATATTCACAGACGTTTTCTGAACATCTCTGCACTATAGTCCCAAATAAGTCAGTCTTTACGTTGTCCGTCACGAGAAAGCTAACTTTCTGCTTTTAAGATGTTTCCTCTTTAAAATAATTTTCACGAAACGGCCAGTTTACAGATGTCATCTTTTGACTTAGTGACTCTCCACCATCCACCCCAGCCAACAATATATGCACTAGGTATGGCTTTCT